>NC_037671.1:21528367-21799812 GCF_003255815.1 Theropithecus gelada
GAGAGCTTGTGCAGGGGAACTCCCATTTATAAAACCATCACGTCTCATGAAACTTACTCACTACCACAAGAACAGTATGGGGGAAACCACCCCCATGATTCAATTATCTCCACCTGGCCCTGCCCTTGACACATGGGGATTATTGCAATTCAAGATGAGATTTGGGTGGGGACACAGCCAAACCATATCAGGCAGTGCTCTGAAACCCTGTGAGCCCTTCCTGGGGCTTAGATCCCTCTGTACATGCCATTGTGTGTTTATGTGGCAGGTTCAAAAGGAGTCATGGTTTATTTTTAATAGTGTTTTATATTTATTAAAGGCCGTGTTCCTTTGGATGGAGTCAGTGCTAATATCCTAGTAATCATTAACATCCCCATGAGCTAGTTGAGGAAATTCAGGTAGAGAGAGCACCAACACTGATAATTCATGACTATCCTGAGCTTGCGACAGCTTGAGTTGGCATTTGGATGGTTTCCATCCTTGATGTGGTCCTTTGTATCTCTCTGGCTTCTCTCCAATTCAGATCAATCCTGGGCACTAGCTGAAAGATCCCAGAAATGTAACTGTTCTATGTGCCTGAGATGATGTCTTGTTCAGGCTGCTATAACAAATGACCATAGACTGGGAGGCTTAAAGAACAGAAATTTACTTCTCATAGTTCTGGAGGCTGAGAAGTCTGAGGTTCAGGTGACAGCATGGTCATGTCCTAGCAAGGGCTCTCTTCCTGGTTTGAAGATGGCCATTTTTTTTTGCTGTGTCTTTGCATGGCATAGAGCCTAGAGAAAGGAAGCAAGCTCTCTGGCATGTGTTCTCGTAAGAGCACGAATCCCATCATGAGGGCCCTGCCTTCATAAACCAACTAGCTTCTAAAGGCCTCGTCTCCAAATACCATCACATCAGGGATTTAGGGTTTCAACATATGAGCTTCAGGGGGACACAAACATTTGGCCCACAGCAGATAGTATAGTTGGAATAAGTATACATATTGAAAGACTTAATTGCTGAGATATGCTTTTCTTTGAAATTTCCAGGTGGTGGGGATTCTCGTAGGTTTGGGCATCATTGCCTTGGTTACTTCACCCTTGTTACTCCTGGCCTCCCCATGTATAATCTGTTGTGTCTGCAAGTCCTGTCGGGGCAAGAAGAAAAAGCACGACCCATCCACAACCTAAAGATCTCTGTGTTCGTTTGCCCCAGATGTGTGAGTTACGTGAGATGGCACAGTGATGACGCCCCATTTAGTGACCTTGCCTCCTTCTCCTTGCCAACTTTGAAAGTGCCTCTGTGTCCAGACTTTGAACTTGCCTGCCCGCCTTCAGCATCAGGAAAGGCCAAGTCCTGGGTGTGAGCATTCCTGTGTAACAAGAACTGGGCTCAACAGTCCAGCTGTGTCTATGGAGCATGTCAGGAGCTTTGGGGTTGCTTGAGATGAATGCACATACCATTTTATCTTCCAAAGGATCTCACTGGACTGTTCAGCTTCCAGCCAAATTCACGGAGCTTGAGGGAACATTTGATATAACAAGTGTGTTGTCATGGTTGGCAACATACAAGATAACCAAGAAGCCAGAGCCTGTTCTGTGTGGATTTGACTACCACGAGAAACACAGGGGAAACCTGATGAGGAGAAGGATAAGACTGTGTGACGAGAAATCCTCATAGGAGCTGTAAAGCAGGCTGCTGATCTCAGCAGTTGATATGGTGGTTGTGCCTCTGCTGGCTACTGGGTGTGCTGTCCCCAGTGTTCCCGCTGTGATTTGGCAGAAACACAATAGGTTTCTCTTTGTGTGATCTCAGCTTCAAGCAGGAGAAACTGCTGTGCAGAGGGAGTTGCCCCTTCCCAGTAAAAGAGTTGCAGCCTGTTAAACAATATGTTCTAATTTAGTGTCTCTCCCTTGGCAAATGTAAGTTTTCTAAGTTGGCCAACTTGTCTCTTACAGCCGGTAGCTGTGATCTACAAAATTGTTTCATATGAAATACGGGTAGAGTGGTAGAGTTTCAAAACTTCCGTCATAGATGACTGGGACCTTTCTCAGGATCTGTGTTCACATACCCAGTAGATTTGGAATCGGGCCTAAGAGTACACATGGAGAGTAAATATTAAAGTGTATATTATGTACATCTAGAATCCATGTGACTTGCAGCCTGCCTGTAATTTCTATCCATTGAGCATGCATGGATACACCCAATAGTACACACAAAATAAATGTTTACTTAAGAGCCATTCTATCCTTCTGTGACTGAAATGGTTTATTGTAAATCTGCCTAAAGATTTTTTGCATATTATATATGTGAATTTTGGTTGTAAGTTCATAACTTACCCAAGGGTATAGACTCATAACTCTTTTAAAACAGTACTTAGTACAATATCCTGCCATCTCTGTTTATAAAAACACTAATTGATAACTGAGTCATTTACATATTTTCAAACACAGAGCAGCTCTTTTCTCAGCATAATTTATTATTGCTGTTTCAGCATCTGTTAGGACAGTCTGAATACTTTGTTACAAGGCACTGATAAAACAGCAACAAAAACATGTAAGAAATAAAATAGAAATGCTTTATATATTTTAGTTTAAATTTATATATCACCTCATTGTGACTTATTTTTTCCATTATACCATTAGTCAGATTTGAATAACGAGGTTTTGAAAGGATAAAACCTTTTCTCCAATGACAGGATTATATAATTGCTATTGACAGTGTAGCCTGGTGCTTCATGAGACCTATGCTAAATGTTACTGTAGAGTTCTTGAAGCCAGGGATACCATATCAGGAACTATCCAGGATCTATGATATTTTCTGAGGTAACTAGATAATAGAATATCAAATTGCTGCTATCTTGGACCTATTATTAAAGGATGATGCTTTGCCTATGTAATAGGATATATCCTAAGTGGGGATGTGTATATTTAAGGAACTTTAATTCACATGTATATATTGATATCTGATGTATGTGTAGTACATCAATTGGTCATGTACATTTTAATTTACACATTGTATAGAACATAGATGAGAACTCTGGGAAAACCTGGGAATGGCAACCAACCAAAATCATTTTTAATCATCTATTAGAAATTTCTTAATATTGTGTCTTTTTCTTTTGAAACTCTAAATATTTCAGAGAAAAAAACACTGTCTTCTATCAGTGTAGTTCATGTTAGTATAATTATAGATTTACATATATTTGAACAGTTCATTTGCTTTGTTTTACACATAGCCTACTGCCTCATTATAGGTAAAAGGCATTTATAACTGCTCAGGGGAACTCAACTGAAACTGAATTTTTGTAACAAGAATGTTAATAGTGGCGATGTCCTCTGTCAGTAAACTCTTTAAGCTTGGTGCCACAAAGAGTCTTTTAAATGGGGGCTGATTTCAAGTAACATAAAATACTGTGTTACCAGAGGAAGAGGTCCCAAATTTGGAGTTAAGATGGAAGAAAATATATATGCTATTTCCTTGGAAAATTGAAGGAATTTGCCGCCTTACAGAGATCGTATCACCGAATTAGCTGCTTATTTTTTTTTTTGGCCAGGGCTACGGAGTGGGGGTTGTTTGTCAAACTGATTTTCAATAACTGGATTTAATTTTTTTTAACGTTGAAAAGTGCCTGAAAAATGGTAAATTCTTAAATGTGTGAGATTGTCAGAATCAACAAAACTAGGTTGGTTAAACATATCTGGTGCATCAAAGGGCATGATGCAAACCAATCTAGAGACTGTTTATAGGGAAGACAGCTGGCAACTTTTTGTTTTTTTGGACAGGGTCTCCCTTTGTCACCCAGGCTGGAGTGCAGTGGCATGATCATGGTTCACAGAACCCCTACCTCCTGGGCTCAAGCATTCCTCCCACCTTAGCCTCCTGAGCAGCTGGGACTACAGGCACACACCACCACACCTGGCTAAGTTTTGTATTTTTTGTAGAGATGGAGTTTCTCTGTGTTGCCCAGGCTTGTCTCAAACTCCTGGGCTTAAGCGATCCACCCACCTTGGCCTCCCAAAGTGTTGGGATTACAGGTGTGTGTCACTGTGCCTGACAGCTGACAATTTTAACTGGCAACTTTGATAACAGAGGCTGCTATTCTTGTTTTAGATAATTGGCCAGTGACAGAGTTTACTCTTGCCTCCTTTCTCAGTCTGCCAGCTTTGTCCTTTCTGAATGATTCTCTTTCTGTATTAGGGATATTTGGATTCTCTGCTATGGCAGGAATCTTTTTGTGTTTGGAGTGTAGTCCATTTGCAATAGATATAAAAAATCCATCCCCAAATTGTAACCTGGATGTAATAGTCCAGCATCCAGAAATCCTATGGAATGTATTAGCACAACATCTTACCATTGTCCCATCTAGGAAATTTTTTCTTGTTAGGAAGTAGGGAAGTGAGGAGGAAAGCCATGCAGAAGCAAATGTTAGAATCTTAGGCATCCTATTTGTTCATGCTGTGGGTATTTGCTTTGGACTTGGAGTCTGTACTTTGAAAGAGGCCTTTGAAAAACAAATAATTCAGTGTGAATTTTCTAGTAGCGTGCTTCATGAAAATATTACTTATCCAGGTTTGCAAATGTACATGTTCATTTGAATGTAAATCACCGTTTCTTGGAACCCCACGTTTTTTCTTAAAAATTATTCTGAATCTAAGTATGTATTACTTTAGCCTTCCCTACACAGTACTTATAAAAGACTTTTCTTTCTGTTCATGAATGGATGCCTTTATGTGATATAGAGTCATGTGTGTATGTGTAGCTTTAAGGGCAATTTCAGAAATGCATTAGATGAATGACATTTTATAAAGCGATCACAATTGATATATACAGGCTATTATGTCTCATGTCATGATCTGGGAAGTTTTATGTATTTTAAAAAATTGCTATTGTGTTATATTTTTCCAATTTTTGGAGAAGAAAATAGGCTCTCTAGCCACAATAAATGTGAGCAGGAAATCAATTGTGTTAACCTTTGTTGCGCTGCACAATTCTAAGCATGTTCAATTTTATCCTCTAAGAACCAACCAAGTCACTGTTAAATCCTAGGTTCTGAATTTACAAAATGTACCAGAATTTGCAATACCGTCTATAGAAATAACTCTTGCTACTTTACTTCTTAAAAGAAATGGGGCCAGGTGGGTGTGGTAGCTCACGCCTGTAATCCCAGCACTTTGGGAGGCCAAAGTGGGCAGATCACCTGAGGTCAGGAGTTCGAGACCTGCCTGGCTAACATGGTAAAACCCCATCGCTACTAAAAACACACAAAAATTAGAACCCTGTCTCTACTAAAAATACAAAAAAATTAGCTAGGCGTGGTGGCGCATGCCTGTAATCCCAGCTACTTGGGAGGCTGAGGCAGGAGAACTGCTTGAACCTGGGAGGTGGAGGTTACGGTGAGCCAAGATTGTGCCATTGCACTCCAGCCTGGGCAGCAAGAGCGAAACTCCGTCTCAAAAAAAAAAAGGTGGGGCGGGGGTAAATGTAATGTCTTTGTTACACACTTTCTTCTTTGTAGGTGTGGTAGTTCACACTGCCCGTGCACAGGAATTGATCATTATCCAGAGAAATAACGAATACTACAGATCTTTGATCATTCTAATAAAAAATGCTGCCAAGTGTCAAAGCCGTTTGTTCTGTAAAATGAAGGTTGGACTAAATGCTAAGGTCAGTTCTAACCTTCCAAAAGGGTAGAGGAATGTGTTTCCTTGTTACGATTTTTTAACAAAGGATTTAGAGTGTTAAGGTCATTTCCATTTGAATTAGTATTCAAGGCAGGCCTTAAGTTGGGCGCCAAAGATTACTTAACAACTAGAGCTTATGTTTCTACAAAACCGAAAGCTCACTCTCCTGTACTGGCGTAGAAGCCTTTTTATTGAAGGCGAGATGCTTCTAAAATGGTACCTGCATACAAAGGTTTACAATTGATGTACAATTCAAATTTCATTTTCTAATCATTCTGTTTTGAGGAAATCAATAAGATCATTTTAAAAGACTTTTGGGTTGTGGTTTCTTAATTTTCTTAATCATCTCCTAGAATGTCAACATTATTTCATTTTGAAAGTGTGCTTATTGTTTGCTAAACTTGAATTTGCATTCCCAAAGAAATATTGAATGAACCATTTTATATAGCAGTGATTTTAATCAGTGCCCTAACCAGGAAACTCATTGCCATGTAAATTATGAATCTGGTGATTTGGAGGAGAATAATAATTAGGTTTTTCTGTAATTCAATTATTTTCATTTGTTAGATAATAAATCTAGTTTTCTTTAGACCCTCAAGATAATGCCCAACTCTATGAGAAAAAGGAAACAAATCTGCTTAAATGCGTTCATAGCAATTATAATGTTTTATTTGTATATTTTTACGTAAACTAAAGAACTTTTGAGAACAATCCTTTGAGATAAATGGAGCAGATTAGATCCATTTTATGGA
The DNA here is from genome assembly GCF_003255815.1 of Theropithecus gelada. Classification (NCBI taxonomy): domain Eukaryota; kingdom Metazoa; phylum Chordata; class Mammalia; order Primates; family Cercopithecidae; genus Theropithecus; species Theropithecus gelada. The sequence goes on from NC_037671.1 coordinate 21,534,786, forward strand.
GAAAGCAATGTTTTGTATTCATGTCTTGCTAAGAATCATAATGATGAGTGACAGCGGGGAAAGGAATGCACTAGGACTTGAAAGTTCTATAATGCTCTTTCATTAGTAATTTTGAGTCTTTCACTCCCAAATCTGTGAGTCCCAAGAGAACGTAGTACCCTCTCATTTATCTGTATCAGTGGAGATGTACGTAAGAACATATTATTTCAAATCATCACTTAGAGGCTATGTTTTGGTGGGTACCTCTGAGATCCCCTCACCTCACTCCTTTAGGTTTGGCTAGAGAAGGACAGGAGATGGAAGGTAATTAGAAAGATAACACAGTGGTCTGCCTCTGACTTGCTAATATTGGAAGCAGAATTATAGCTGAATCGATATACTCACCCCAAATGCCCCAGTGCTTGCCTCTCTCCTACAAAGTACATTCTCAGAAGTTCCAATCAAGACTCAAAGGGACTGTTAACTCAGATCTAACTCCTTTCTTCTTAACATTACTAACTTGTACTCAAATGTATATTTGTAGCCTACCATTAAATAAATCAATTGGCAGTTTCAGAAGCTAGAAAGGGGACTCCAAATAATGAACTTCATTTCTCATCCATAAAGAAGTCCTTTCAATTCCATTTTCTGCCTTTATGATTTGCGATTTTTGTCAGTGCTGTATTTGCCCTCAGTTTTGCTTTTAAGATGTTAAATATGGAATTCAGGCTTTGGATGAGAAGGAAATTAAGTCGAATGTTGGTCGTTTTATCTTGTAGTTCCTTAAGGACCTGACATGATTCAAGAAGATCTGTTTTCTTTTGTGGGGAGTGGAGGGATGGTTAACATCAATAGCACTGAACACATTCAGATAAAATGAACGTGAGGGTATTTTTGAGATAAGTTGTGGGACTTCTGATTATTGATCAGCCTTGACTTGCGTTTTGAAGGCAAGCCAATTTATTTTAAAACAAGTTCCGAAATCCACGTACCACCCTGCGTGGTGTGTCCTGAATTCCAACCTGGCCCTGGGACTTTGGCACCACCAGGGCATGTGAACAGGGTGCTGGGAGAGGGCTGGCAAACCTGGTGCCACCCTGGCCACAGAACAAGTGCGCAGCGTCCTCTGTCCTCCCGGCCCTCTGCCAATCCAGGTGGTGTGCAGTTGGAGGCAGACACCCAGCTGGCAATAAGATGGCTTCAGCTCTAGGCCTGGCTGTGCTCTTGACCGGTGGTATGGTCTGGGGCCAGCCCTTTATTGTATAGTGTCATTTCATCCCTATCTCAGGTCAGGCTTAGGTGGATCGAATAAAATCCGGAATGTCAAAGTGCTTCTAAGTGTTGGTTGTTAGGGGAGTGTGAGGAGAGCGAGCCACTGAGTTAGGTGTGCTTGCAGCCGTAAGTGTAGTTGATCCGTTTTTTGTTTGTTTTGAGACAGTCTCTCTCTGTTGCCCAGGCTGGAGTGCAGTGGTGCTATCTCTGCTCACTGCAAACTCCGCCTCCTGGGTTCAAGCAATTCTTCTGCCTCAGCATCCTGAGTAGCTGGGACTACAGGCATGTGCCACCACACCCAGCTAATTTTTGTATTTTTAGTAGAGACAGGGCTTCACCATGTTGGCCAGGCTGGTCTTGAACTGCTGGCCCCAAGTGATTCATCCGCCTCGGCCTCCCAAAGTGCTGAAATTACAGGCATGAGCCACAGCGCCCTGCTGAGGCAATCAGTTTTTAGCCAGTCATTGTTCTGAGAGGAGAAGAGGGGACACAGTTGGGGCAGGAGGAGGGTAGTCCTGAAATACATTTCAAGCTTGTCTGTATTGAGAGAGGTATGATCCCCTCAGTAAACGTATTTTCTTTTTAGGTTTTTTAAAAAAATCCTATGTCATTGTTTAACAAGAATTTCACAAAATAGTGATCTAAGTTTATGCTTCATTAAAATGAGGGGAATATGTGAAGAGAAATGCAGAATTTATATCAACACATTGATCTTGGGGGGAAGGTTTATGGTAAAAACTTAGTATTTACATAATGCCTTATAGTATGCTAAGTGTTTCCTTTTGCTCTTCATACTACTCTAGAAAGTAGATACTACTATTCACACCCCACACTCCCAATGTACAGATGGGAGATGAGACTCAGGGGTTAGAAGACATGGTGCAGGTCGTACAGCAGGTGAGTGGCAAAGCTAGAACTTGAACCCACATCTTGCATGAACTAACTCAGGACCTCTTAGCATTATTTTAATTTTTAAGAGCATCTAAAAACAACACATTTATTACTTCAGTTTCTGTAGATCAGAGGTCTGACATGATGTGGCTGGGTTCTCTGCTCAGAGTTTCACTGGGGTAAAAAGGTGTTGGCCAGATGCGGTGGCTCATGCCTGTAATCCCAGCACTTTGGGAGGCCAAGGTTGGCGGACCACAAGGTCAAGAGATTGAGACCATACTGGCCAACATGGTGAAACCCTGTCTCCACTAAAAATACAAAAATTAGCCAGGCATGGTGGTGGGCACCTGTAGTCCAGCTACTGAGGAGGCTGAGGCAGGAGAATTGCTTGAACCTGGGAGTTGGAGGTTGTAGTGAGCTGAGATTGTGCCATTGCACTCCAGCCTGGTGACAAAGTGAGACTCCATCTCAAAAAAAAAAAAAAAAATCGAGGTGTTGGATGGGGCTGTGTTCTCCTCTGGTGGGAGGCTCAGGGTCCTATTCCAGGCTGTCTGGGTGTTGTCAGAATTCAGTTCCTTCTCACACCTTCCACGTGGCCCCCTCCATCTTCAAGCCTGCAACAGCTCATTGTGTCTTTCTCACACTTCAGATCTCATTGGCTGCTTCTTCTGACACATCTCTGGCTTCCATTTTACATTTTCAGTGGCTATGAGAGTATGTATATTTGTCATTTTCAAAAGGAAATTTAGCTTTTTAAAATCTGTTCTGTTTCCCAGCCTCATGAAGGCAAAGAGTTTTCACGGGTAATAGAATCTGCCTGAAGACATATAAACTTGGGGAAGAGTGAGCAAAATCTAACTTCTATCTGGGAACTGATGACTTACCGTTGCAACTGGGTCTAGTACAGCCAACGAGATCAGCAGTTCTGCTTCTGGCTAGTGTCCTCGGGAGGTCCGCTTGGTCTATATGTGGCATAGATTTTCTTAAAGGGACTCCGAAGAAAACCTGATCTGAGCTTTCTAAACAAACCTTCAGAAGATTCAGGATTGGACTGAATCTTGTTTTGGATTCAGGAAAGCAACTCTTTCAAGAGCTGGCTTGAAGTACAGGATGGTGTTTCCATTCAAGTCAGACCAATAAAGCAGATGGATCTGAGTTAACAGTCACTGCCTATTATTGAGGGACGTGCAACAAAAGTCAAGGTCCTTGCCTCTTCCCCTCTCCCACCCCCAGTGCAGCAATACAGACCCTGGGCAGATGCTCTAGATGTTTTAAACTAGCATAGTCATGCTTTTGACCAGAAATGAAAGACTGGAGGGAAGTTTGATAGCTCTCCTAGTCTCTTGTGGACGAGTTACTATTTCTCTTGGCTTCAGTTGCCTCATCTAGAATATTAGGAAGTAATTGTTTTCTAGGATCAGTACAAACCTAACATATTGACTAAGATGGAAAAAACCTCCAGCCGCCACTGTGAACTCTAGATGCATGACAGTAGTTAGCTCAAGAGAAATTCTCCTTCTTAGACAAAGTAATCCTCAGAAGCACTTCTGGATGCTGTTATGGATAATGCCAGAAGCATATGAAATGTATTGCCAATTTACTTAAGATGAGCAAATTCAAAGAGTAATGGTTGAACCTCATGGTTTATCTATAGCTCTTGGTGGCTAAAACGAACTATAATCGAAGTTACTTGGGGAATTTCCAGGGACATGTTTCTTCTAGTACCTATATGAAAAATATCAGGACCTCACTCTTCTCATTTGAAGCACACCATGGATTATTATGAGTGTGTTAGTCTAAGTGGCTTGTTATTAATTTTTTGTTTTCAGTATACATTGTATTTTCTGTGAATTGAGTTAAATTTAAGGTACATACATTGATAGCATATAGGATGGTATATATATGTATATTTGTGTGAATGAGAAGATTAATAGGCACACTGACTTTGGTACAAAATTTTTATTCAGTCTTTAATGACTTCGATTTTCAAAAGTAGACCACAAAACTACTTGTGAACTTTGAAAACAGTAAATTAAGAAATGTTAATTAAAAAACAAGTTAATTAAATATTCAAAGAATGCTTTAAAAGTTTTAAGAGTGGTCATACTAAAACTCAGTCCTCATATTTACATCTGATATCACAAGCGTATCATAGCCAAGGAAGTAAAACAAGAAAAAAATCTTCAGGCTTAATTTCTGTTATCTATCTTAAGGAAAACAAAAATGTGTGTTGATTGCACCTTAAAATGAAAATGATAAAAATAAGTGATTGTATTTTTCCCCTACTCCCCATTCATAACCTGCAGGGTATTTCTCAAACAGTAAATATCCTCAACTGGTATAAGAATGTTAATTTACTACTACAAGGAACAGAAGATGACCTGGAAGCATAGTCCCAAGTTAACTGCTGAGGGTTAGATACTTATTTGAGGTCTCCGGTTTTATTTTTCAATTTTATTGTTCATTTAAAATTCATTAAAAATTATAACCTCCATACTATTTTGATTTTAATTAATTTTGTTCGTAGAGACAGGATCTTGCTTTGTTGCCCAGGCTGGAGTACAGGGGCACGATCAGGACTCACTGTAGCCTCAAACTCCTGGGCTCAAGCAGTCTTCCCACCTCGGCCTCCCAAAGTGTTGGAATTACAGGTGTGAACCACCACAACTGGCCTGATTTTATTTGTTTTTATTTTTGAGACAAGGTCTTGTTCTGTCGCCCAGGCTGGAGTACAGTAGCGTGATGATCTCGGCTCACTGCAGCCTTGACCTCCTGGGCTCAAGTGATCCTCCCACCTCAGCCTCTCAGGTAGCTGGGACTACAGTGCATGCTACCACACCCAGCTAATTTTTTAATTTTTTTTGTAAAGACAGGGTTTCACCATGTTGCCCAGGTTGGTCTTGAACTCCCGAACTCAGGCAATCCTCCTGCCTCAGCCTCCCAAAATCCCAAAATTACAGGTGTGAGCCACCAGACCTGGCCTGATTTCATTTTAAAGATTACATTTTAAATTACTGAAGTAAGACTAACTTCTTTTTTTTTTCTTTTTTTTTTTTTTTTTTGGAGACAGAGTCTTGCTGTGTCACCCAGGCTGGGGTGCAGTGGCAAGATCTCGGCTCACTGCAACCTCTACCTCCTGAGTTCAAGTGATTGTCCTGTCTTAGCCACCCGAGTAGCTGGGACTACAGGTGCACACCACCATGCCTGGCTAATTTTTGTATATTTTAGTAGAGATGGGGTTTCACCATATTGGTCAGGCTGGTCTCGAACTCCTGACCTTAGGTAATCCACCTGCCTCAGCCTCCCAAAGTGCTGGGATTACAGGTGGGAGCCACTGCACCCGGCCAAAATTAATTTCTTAAAGATACATTATCTTTGTCTTGTATCCTCCAGTATCCCAGAATACCTTGGGGTGCACATACAACTGTTTGAGAAGCATGAGCAAGTCTACTAAGTTGTTATTTTAATCACCAAGCATATATTGAGTGCCTTCTTTGTACAAACAAAATGTGTCTCAATTAGTTGTTTCAAGCGGCTTAGTTAGGTTTAGGAGACAGAACACGTTGATCTACAGAAAGAGGAATGACTGCATTGGGTCATGCCTGGTACATGCCAGGGGATTGGTGTAGACAGGTGCCATGAACCTGTGGAGAAGGAGTGAGATTGTTGGAACTTTTCAATTCACACTTCATGGAGATGGTGCTGATCAGAGTGTTGAAAGACAGGATTGTGATCAGCAAGGGCATTACAGAGAGGAGGCATGACAACAACAGTGTGGCAGGGGAGTGAGAAATAACGGAATGAAACAGAAATAAAGCACCTGTGGGATGCAGAAACAGAGAACCTGGAGTGCCGGGCTCCTGTGTTGACAGGTTCTTTTTAGGGTGAGGAGCCATTTCAGGGTTCTGCGCTTGAAGAGTGGAGCAAGGTGCAATGACTCATGCCTGTAATCCCAGCACTTTGCGGGGCTGACATGGGAGGATCACTTGAGCCCAGGAGTTCGAGACCAGCCTGGGCAACATGGCAAAACCTCGTCTCTACCAAAAGTTACAAAAATTAGCCTGGTGTGGTGGCATGCACGTGTGGTCCCAGATACCCGGAAGGCTGAGGTGGGATGACCACCTGAGCCTTGGGAGGTAGAGGCTGCAGTAAGCTGTGATGGTGCCACCGCACTCCAGCCTGGGCAACAGAGTGAGACCCTGTCTCAAAAAAAAAAAAATAGTGGTATGTGCAAAGTTACATTTTAGCAGGTTAATCTGACAATCTGACAACTGTCTGTTGGTTAAATTGCAAGGGGAGAAGCTGGAAGTGGTATAGCCAATTTGAGGACAGTACTACAATAGTCCAGGTATCATTTAATGAGAGCCTGATCCAGGGTGGTGTCTGCAGGGAATGGTCGGGGGAAAGCAAATGAGAAAGATCTTACATAAAACAAAACCAAACCCAATGACACTTTGGTAACTATAGCATCCACCAAACTAGTGCTTTAAAAAAGTTTTCCATTGTAATGTTATTTTGTACTCGAACATGTTACTGTATCCAATCTTAAAACCTCCATACAATTGCTATCAGTCTTTACCCAGAGCCAGCTTAGAAAGGGTTTCATTAATGTGAAGCTTACTCATAGGACTCACCCTTAAATCATTTTTGGAACAAAGCGGGGAATAAATACAATTACTCATAGGGTATGTTGAAGGAGCAGCCAGATTGGATACATAAAAACTGAGTGGGAGATGCATTTCTACTTGGTTTTATAACTTTAGTTAATTCTTATGAAAGTAGGGGGTAGAGGAGAGTTTCTTAGAGTGATGAATTAATTCATTTAAGAGATGCTTTCAACCCAAATGCCTTCTCCTTTTTGGGGGAAAGCCAGGAGCACTGAAGTACATAACTAGCTTGACAAAGACGGGAAATGGAGTTGAGTTCTGACAGTGCTTTGAGGAAGTTAATTGACCATGTTGTTTTCATTAACTTGGAAAGAAATTCTCTTTGAAAGTGTATGAGGTGTGTCTTCCCCTCCGCTGCCACTCTGTCTGCTCGTAAGATAAACTGATGCAATCTGATATTATATACTTCCATCTTGTATGTGAAGAACTAAAGCTTGTCACGAAACCGCTGAACATTTCTGCTATAACTGATGATTAGCTTGTCCTTATTAGAATATTCTTTTGCCCTATGCCCATGGAAACTTTTTGCTCTCTGTATGTCTGATACAGTAGCTGTTAGAGCTCTGCTTAATGTGATTGAACCCAGAGGCCCGGGAAGAGAGAGGAGGAACACTGCATTCTGGCCAAATTGGCCTTCTGTTAATCAATATCCATTACTTTAGGAGGGGAAAGAAAGGAGAAGCTGCCTGTCATATCAGAGACCAGCATGGCATTCAATGCAACAAAAAGTGTAAGAAAAGCTCAGCCTTCCTAGGTTTCTTGTGTGCTGATCAGTTAAAGCTCAGGGAGGATAAGTGAAACTTGGAGAAATGCTTGAACAGTTTTCCTAAATTATTCCATAAATTTTGGAAATGTTCCTCTATCAATTCTGTTAATACGTACATGGGTTATATATATGTATATGTATGCGTTAAAACATGTGCATCACTTCTATATGCAAATATTCCTCCATCCATTATGTTAATACTGTGTGTTGTATTGAGAGGGTGAACATTTTAAGAATTGAGTTGTGTAAAGGTCTTTAACAAGTAAAAACAAACTCTGAATCTCAGAATGGTGTTTTTATCTGGTTTCCTCATAGTTGTTTCTTCGTTGCCAGATATTTGTCTATTTCTTAGCCTTTTCAGATAATGAGCTATTACATTTATTACTTTTATGTTTGCTTTCTAATTCACTAATTTGGTCTTAATCTTTATTAATTTTTCTTGGTTTCCTCATAGTTGTTTCTTCATTGCCAGATATTTGTCTATTTCTTAGCCTTTTCAGATAATGAGCTCTTAGATTTATTGATTTTATATTTGCATTCTAATTCATTAATTTGGTCTTAATCTTTATTAATTTTTCTTCCTGCTTTTCTTGTTTTTTAATTGCCGTTTTTTAAACTTCTTGAGTTGACTGCATCACTTATTTTCATTCTTCCTTGTTTGTTTAAAACTGAATTTTCCTTCCAGTATAATTTGATAGCCTTGAATAAATAATGTTATTATTGGTCGTTTCTGCAAAATAAGTAACCATTATATTGATTTCTACTTTCATTCAACAACTGTTTTGGTTATATAGGCTTTGGTTTTCAAGTATATTTTGCTTTTCCATAAAAAGATGACAAATTTCTAATTTCGTTCATTTTTGCATTGGAATCTTGTTGCCTATACAAGCTCTAGTTTTGGAAATTCACTGAGAATTTATTTGTGGAAAAAATTAGACAATATTCCATAAGTAAGTATTTTCTGTGATGCGCACACAGTTTGACATATAAACATTGAATCTTGCTTATTAATTCTATTATACAATTCCATGTTGTCTTTGTTTACTCTTAGCTTACTTTATCTACATGGAAAGAAGGTGTTGGTCTCTCCATATACTCTCACTTTTATTGATTTCATTGTATTTCTAGTGTTTCTTGCTTATGTGTTTTAAAATTATTTAATTTCAATCAAAATAACATTCACATTTTAACATATTAGGATATTTTGTTAATACAAATTTAAAAAATGATAGGATAAAATAAAACAAGAGCCTCTGACCTCTTCTTTGTATTTTTAGTAGACCCCAGGAAACCCCTTTTAACTATTTTGGTTTTGAGTTTATTTGGTGGTGCCTTTGCATATCTAAATGGCCTTTGCATATCTAAATGGTATGTATACACCACAAATTCTTGCTTGGGAAATTTAAATTTGACATAACCACCATATCAATTGATTTCTTGCCATGAGTTATGAGGATTTAGCTCACTTATACACTCTCTCCTACTCTCCTGGCTCCTCCCAGTGTTGTCACATCATTACTTACTTTTCATTCCTTTCTTGGCCATCTTTCCAGTCTTAGGAATTCCTAAGACCTCCATTCCTCTTTCCATCAACTGTAGACAGCACCTCTTGACTCCGTACTTTATAAAGTTATGTGCATCCCTATCCTTTTCTCTACCTCTCTTTCCATCCTCTCCCCATTTTAATTTGTAAAGTTTATCAGTTGTACTTGAAAAAAATTTTTTAAAGTAAAAACAGAATACGAAGAATCAGTATCTAGTACATACTAAAATGCTCATTAAATATTTGCTGTTAATGTTATGTTTATTATTATGAACAGGCCAATGAAAATACTTTGTATGATATTATAATGGTAGATACAATAATATGTTATATCATTAATATATATTGTTATATAATAGTATTTATATATTAATATTTATCTCAAAACATATTATTGTATCTACTCATTGTCCAAACTCATAGAATGTACAATAAGAGTGAACAGTAATGCCAACTATAGACATTGGGTAGTCATGATGTGTCAATGTAGGTGCATCATTTGTAACAAATATACAACTCTGGTGGGAGTGTTGACAATGGGCCAGACTATGCATGTTTGGGTGCAGGGAGTATACAGAAAATCTCTATACCTTCTGATATGGTTTGGGTGTGTCCCTACCCAAATCTCACCTTGAATTGTAATAAACCCCATGTGTCAAGGGCAGGGCCAGGTGGAGATAATTGAATCATGGGAGCATTTCACCGGTACTGTTCTTCTGGTAGTGAATAAGTCTTATGAGATCTGATGGTTTTATAAATGGGAGTTCCCCTGCCCAAGCTGTCACTTGCCTGCTGCCATGTAAGACATGTCTTGCTTCCCCTTTACTTTCTGCCATGATTTTGAGGCCTCCCCAGCCATGTGGAACTGTGAATCAATTAAACTCCTTTCCTTTATAAGTTACCCAGTCCTGGGTGTGTCTTTACTAGCAGCATAAGAACAAACTAATATACCTTCCTTTCAATTTTTCTGTGAACCTAAAGCTAAAAAAAAGGCCATGAAAAAGAAGTGAGTAGGGTGTATAGTATAGTAACTAAGAACTCTGCCTCAAGAGCCAGACCATTCCTATTTTTGACCCTCTCACTCATTACTGTCTGTGTGACCTTGGGCAAGTTATACAATCTCACTGTGCTTTATTTTTTTTTCTATCTGTAAATTGGGAATAGGGGTTGTTTCTAAGTTCGATGTCTGGTATATAGTAAATGCTTATTAAAGGTTCGTTGCTTTTATTATTATCAATACATATCAAAGTAGATTGTATTTATTTATTTTTTATTTTTTTGAGATGGAATCTCCCTCTCTTGCCCAGGCTGGAGTGCAGTGGCATGATCTTGGCTCACTGCAATCTCTGCCTTCCAGGTGCAAGTGATTCTCCTGCCTCAGCTTCCCAAGTAGCTGGGATTACAGGCGCCCACCACCATGCCTGGCTAATTTTTGTGTTTTTTGTAGAGACGGGGTTTTGCCATGTTGGCCAGGCTGGTCTCGAACTCCTGACCTCAGGTGATCCGCCCACCTCGGCCTCCTAAAGTGCTGGGATTACAGGAATGAGCCACCGCGCCCAGCCTTATTTTCTATCTTGTAATATAATTTGATTCTTTACACTTACATTGTCAACTGATTCTAAAAGGAAATATTTTCATTTTATGAACATTTAACTATACTTATTATAGAGTCAAACACTCATTATAGAGTCAAGCTGTGTTCTATGGTTATGTTTCCTTAACTAGATAAACATTTAAAGGAGAATGTCAAACTAGATTGTTATTTCTGACGCTCATTAATTGTTCAAAATGCTGTATCTTGGACCATGTCTTTGTTAAAAAGCTTTTTGTTTATTCTGGATTTTCTGATTGCCTTTTCTTTTTCTAATTGAGAAAAGAAACATTTATCTTCAGTATTAGATCATTATAATTTTTAAAATTCCCACTTATTCTATATTTGCTTGAAATTTATTTTTTGTTTCAGAATCCATTGAGGTGCTTTTTTATTTTTTTGAGACATGGTCTCTCTCTGTCACGCAGGCTGGAGTGTAGTGGCGTGATCTCAGCTCACTGCAATCTCAGCCTCCAGAGTAGCTGGTATTACAAGAGTGCACCACCATGCCCAGTTAACATTCGTATTTTTAGTAGAGTCGAGGTTTTGCCATGTTGGCCAGGCTGGTCTCAAACTCCTGACTTAAGTAATCCATCCGCCTTGTCCTCCCACAGTGCTGAGATTACAGGAGTGAGCCACCATGCCTGGCCAAGGTGCTGTTCTTATTGGTTAATTCCTTTTATATTGATACCCTGAATTTTTGTATAACTTTTTGCTTTTCTCTGAGTGTTGCATATCTTTTTTATTGCACTTGTGATTTTATCACATATTCAGGTACTTCCCCTTCTCAAATTCTATCTAGTCAATGGTATTTTCCTTTTCCCCAGTGACTTCCCACCCAGAGCCCTCCTTCTTCCTGCCTCCATCTTTACCTCTAGGTCAGTTCCATAGCTGTCATGCTGAGACCTCCCTTCCCTGCTCCTGGTTCTGGTTTACTGTCCCCTGGATCCTTTCTTTCTTTCTTTCTTTCTTCTTGGTTTGTCCCCTTCCTTGCTTTGCTGGAGTAAATCCTTCACTGAAATGTGTGTGGGAGGCAAGTGTTCTGGGTCTTTGCTTGGGTGACATTTTTTTTTTTTGTCTTCTTTCACATTTCATTAATTATTCCATTAAGTATTGAATTTTAGACTGAAATCTAAAGATATGAATTCTGTGTCTTTCAATATCTAGTTTGTTTGCAGGGGATTTTTCTCTGTTCTTAACTTTCAAAGTAATGTTTATAGCTGCGAGCCCTTTTCCTTTATCCTGCTTATTAACTGGTAAATCTTTTCAATTTGAAGTACAGTTTCTTAATAAGCCCTGGAAACCTCCTTTTATTATTTCTTTGCCTCCATTTTCTCATTATAAAAGCCCTATTAAATATTGAGTTTTCTGAGTTGATCTTATGTGTCTTGCCATTTCGCTCCCATTTTCCATTTCTTTGTCTTTTTGTTCTCCTTTATGACAGACTTCTTCCTCTATTGTTACCTTTTAGCCCTTCTATTTTATTGTGTATCTTAGCAATCCTGTTTTTAATCTCCTGGAGCTCTTTTTAATTTTCATATTCTCCATTTCCAGAGCATCCTATTATAGATGCAATCTCTATTCTAATTTTTCTAAAGACATGAACAAGAATTTTACTTTTCAAAAAGGTTCTCCACAGTTCTTTTCTTTTGTATTTCAGGCTTCATCGAAATGTTTGATGTCTCTTGGTTGTCTGGTTATGTTTAGAATGAGTGAATTGAATGGTCAGGAGCGCTGTGTAGACAGTTGGGTTCTGTTGACTGGGAGGCTTCTCTTTGAGCTGAGTGGAAAGGGAATTTATGCCTTACACAGTAGCCCTCTGAGTGTCACAGTTAGGAAGGATTTTCTCTAATGTGCCAATACCCATGCTAATTGCCCTAGTTTCCTCCAGACATTTTATCGATTTTCTTTTGAAAAGACTATTTATTTATTTATTTATTTATTTATTTATTTATTTTTGGCCTAGGAATAAATGCCTTGTTTCAGCTTCTGCTGAAAGAAGAGAAGGAGGCAGATAGGAAGCTGTGGTTGGCTATTCCTTGTATAGACCTTCAACAAATTCCCCTGTTTTCAGATCTGGTTCTCACTCTTTATCTCTGTTGTATATACTCAGATTCTGGAGTAGGAAGCCAAGTAAGTTAATTCCTTCATTGCAGCAGCACCTTCCCCTCCTCGTTTATACATAAAGTGGCTACTTTCTTTGCTCTGCTTTATCCATTGGTCAATGTTTCTCCATCTGTGTTCTGTATTCCAGCAATTTATTAAACTCTTTAATCCACTGATGGCATGGTCTCATTATTCTTTATTTTTGGAGGTTTATACTTTTAAAAATTACTGTAGTTACAGTGAGGTATCATAGAAAGAAAATAGAAACTTTTATTTCTTCAGACCTACCATTCAGAGATGGAATTCTGTTTTATATAATTAAACATGAATGCTCTGTTGTTTGATGCAGATATGTTCAGGACTGTCATACCTACATTTTACATTCTACCTTGTGCAAAAAGAAAATTGCTTTTTTTTTTTTTTTTTTTTTTGAGACAGAGTTTTGCTTTTGTTGCCCAGGCTGGAGTGCAATGGCACGATCTCGGCTCACTGCAACCTCCGCCTCCTGGGTTCAAGCAATTCTCCTGCCTCAGCCTCCTGAGTAGCTGGGATTAAAGGCAGGTGCCACCATGCCTGGCTAATTTTTTGTATTTTTAGTAGAGATGTGGTTCTAAGTTTTTGTATTTTTAGTGGAGACAGGGTTTCACCATCTTGGCCAGGCTGATCTCGAACTCCTGACCTCAGGTGATCCACCTGCCTCAGCCTCCCAAAGTGCTGGGATTATAGGCGTGAGCCACCATGCTTGGCCAAGAAAATTACTTTCTTTGTCCCTTTTAATGCTTTTTGTCTTGAATTTAACTTTGATATTAATATTACAGCTTTCATTGTCTTTTTAACTGCTGTAATTTTAAAATCTTTAGCATTTATTTTATTTAATATTGTGAGCAGATAGTACAGAGTTCTCATAAATCCTTTCTCCTTCACATGTGATCTTCTCTATTATTAATCTTTAGAGTTTTCATGCTAAGATAAATATAACATCTGGTCAAGGCGGAGAATATGATTTCTAGTAGATTACCAGGAAAACTTCAGTAATAGTAGTCACAGCAAAGAATAAACCCAAAGCAATCTGGAGAAAGAGTTCAATATTAATAATAGAGAAGACTGACTTAATAGGTCTCTTATCTCAGAGATACTTTCGTTATAGAGGGTTCTGGAATCTCTATCACTGGAAAAACTTAAAGGATAAATATTAATATGGCTTTGGAAAGAAAAACTACATTAGTTCTACAATTACCTTGTTTTACCTTGGACAAAATGTTTATGAAGCTCCTACTGTGTACTAAAAACTTTGGTGGGTGTATGGAGTACAAAGACAAATGAAACATGAGCTATGCTTTGATGTCTAAATAAAGAGACAGACATGCAACCAAATAATTTAATACAGTGTTCTAAGCATAATAACAGAGTCTATTCCAAGTGAAGTCCTGGAACATAAGAGGGAGTGAGCAGTTTTCCTTAGGTGGGCCCAAAAAAGGTTCCAAATAATTGTGGCTTCAATTTTCTATCTTGACTACAAAGATTCATTCTGTGGTATTTATACCTGGAAAAACAGCATTTTACTTTTCTAAAACAATGGCCTTTGTGCATCTGGAATTTCACAGATGGTTCTCAGGTGTATAAGTCAGAATTCAATCAGAAAATAAAAGCCACACAGTCATTAGAATAAGGCAAGTTTAATATGAAGAATGACTATCCATGTGGGATTAGAATGATAAGAGACTGGCTAGTAAAAAGTAAAGAGAACTCTAAAGAATTTAGGAACTGCAGATACAGGGAGAAGCCATTATGTATAGGACTGAGATAGAGCACCCAAGGAAAAGGATTTCCTTTCTCTCAGGGCTAAGATACATATCTCATTGGAATGGGCATAGCTGTGGCTCACTGGATAGTGGAGGAGTCCCTGAAATACCTTGATGAACTTGTTGGAAATCTTTCTTCTGAGGTGCTTAGGAAGACTTTGACAGGGACATGCTGTGCCTCGCAATTCACTGCAACATTACCTGAGGAATGTTGGGGGAGGTATTGGCCATTGAGTGCTTCTGGCTGCCATATGCTGCAGGAGCCAGGTGCTAGAGGAGCTCTTCACTATAGGAACTATTTATTGTAGGTGTCAGTGGCAAAGCCATAACTGCGGAAGCCTAGTGCTAAAGAAATTGGGTGCTGTAGCAGCCTGAGAAGAGGAGCATATAAGAACCACCAAGAGAACAATACCCTTTCTCCTCCAATGTCTCTCCTTCTCCCTCCACCAACAAAGCTTAACATGTGCTAGCTGGCAAAAAGAAAGTGTAAAAGACCCATATGCATTTTTACAGAGCAGGATATGAAAGATGGATTTTGAGCCCCAAGGCAAATAAATTGATAACTGACACAACAGGATAAATTTTTGTGACTTTCTCTAAAATGAATCATCTCTTTGAAAGTTCCTATCATATTCCAGTGTTCATCCTACTGATGTCTTACTGATGGTTTACTGGTTTTCTTACTTGCAATATTTGCTTAGTAAACTTTTGACACTTTCATTTTGACATTTCTCTTGAGGTCTAAAATTTAGAAGCATGTCTGGCTTCAAGGTGTTGTTTCTCTGCCTTGACAGAACAATGGCATTTTGTGGTTTTCTATCTACAGAATTCTAAATTTGTAGTTCCTTAGTTAATTAATCCAACCTTTCACTGAATCTTTCTATGGTAACTCTAGTCATCATTTTCTTTCTCTGGTTGCTCCTTTCTCACTTTATGAAGAAGACTAAGGCAATAGCATAAAGTGAGAAAGGAGCAACCAGAGAAAGAAACAGTGATCCAAAAAAGGCTGAGAGAACTATAGAACTGTGCCCAAACCTTCTTTTTGGAATTATTTTCAATGCTTGTAGAGATTTTGGAGAATGGAGATTTTATAAGACCTTTTTGCTGTGATACATAATCTGAATAATTAATGCTTGTCACATAATCTTATTTTTCCATAGCAGTGATATATTTGAATGTCTACTATGGGCTAAGTACCATTTAAAACAATATTTACCACCACTTATAACATGCAAGTTATAATCATTTTTTATGGGAAAACTGAGTCTTACAAAGTTTAGATAATTTGATGTAGGCCAAGTTTTGGACCTGGGTATAAGTTCTGTGAAGGCAGATACTATAACTGTTTCGTTCACTTGTTACCCCTGGGGGCTGAAGAGTGTCTATCTATCACATAATAGGTGCTCAGTAAACATTTGTTGACTGGATGAATGATTCCCATATCTCCCTCTTTTTCAGTATTTCATATTGAGATTATTTAAGAGTTTGGGCCATGGCTCTCCTAGTTCTCTATAATGGATATTCCAATGGGTTCTGAGGGTAGGAAGATATTAGATGAAGGTAGTAATGTTGAACTGGTAAGCCGGAGGTCCTTGCAGGTGGGAATAGGCTAAGGCTGGCATAATCATACAGAACTCATGGCAGACCTAGAGAGAGGTAAGTCATCATTTAGTAAATGGCTTTGTCCTTCCATTTAATAGATTTCATACAGGAATCTTTAACCTAGGAAGTATCGTACCCAAGGGGTTCATGGGAGGTCCTCAGGAAGTCCACTGATTACTGAAATTGCATGTAAAGTTGTATTGTGATGTATTTTTCTGGGAGGAGGGTACACCATTTCTAGGGGACTGTGACACTAAAAATATTAACTATACAATGAGAACACATCATTTACCTTTTTCTTGACAGGTATTTTTGTGTGATATTAGACTTGCCACATTCTTTTTGTTGATTTTTATTAAAAGGAGAAATTTCATTTTGTCCTACAAATAGTGAATTTTAAATTGTTTTTAGGTATAGTTGACATTTCTGAGCTTAGGCCTGGGGCACTTCTCTTACTGAAAAACCTATGTCACTCAGATGCCCGGAGAAAATATTAATTAATTTCCAATTTACTTGGAGGCAGGATGAAAATAATAGGTTGGGCTTTCCTTCTGACCACCCAAGATGCCAGCCACCCTGAATGCTTTTTCTTGTCCCTTCATGTTTTGGATCCAAACTAGCTAAATCAGGGTCTTTTAGAGGTTTTCTCTAAATAAGCTAGCAAGCATTGACCTGTTTTGAAACAAAACCCACAGACCTGCTTGCCTAATTTTGGCAACCAAAACCCTGTGGCTGCGAGCAAGTTTGCCTCCGCTTTGATCCATGATGTGTATGACAATATATTTTTTGGCTGTTCTAAAGCAGACTGCCAATTAGATCCAAATGTGTCAGACAGACTCAGAGAGGGTACTAGTGGCCAAGTTTCCATTAGTGGTTACTAGTGATTGATGCCTGCAGCTTTCTGTTCATGTACAAATAGAAACCTATTCTCATCTTTAATCTTAGGGTTGGAAGTTGAGGTAATGAGGAGAAAGTCCCAGAACACAATTAAATCTCTTTGTATCTCTCAATTTGTAACTTTTGTTTTCTATTTAACACAGGAAAGACTGAATATTAGGAAGTTGTGATTCTCTTGTTTAGACTAGGGCATGCTTTTCATTTGCTCCGATACAGAAGGATGAAGGGAGAAGGAAAGAAACCATGTTTATGGAAACACAGCTCTGTGCCTGTAACAGTGTTAGATGCTTTCCCACGTGACCTCATCCAATTCTCTAACAACTCTAGAAATCGAGGATTCATATTCCACATACTCTTAAGGAAACTGCAGTTCAGAGGAGAAGGAGAATACATTCTTCTGTGTTGTGCACATTGTAAGTGGCAAAACAAGTTGAAACAGGCAACTGTTGGCCTCAATGGCCTGTGGTATTTCCACTCCACGGTATAACAATGTAAGTGATTATGGTGTTAATCCTCCTGATACTGCAAAGGAGCTTTATGAAAACCTTGAATGCACAATGGGAATGGGAACTATTCTGAACAGCTTATTTAGTCTAAAAGCTTACCTGTGAGTCATCATAGACCAATACAAAAAAATCAGAAACCTAATTTCTAGATTTTAGCCTTTGCATTAAATACTTAGAAATAAGCTTGTCTGTCTGTCTGTCTATCTATCTATCTATCTATCTATCTATCTATCTATCTATGTCTCTGCCTATAGTTTCTGAAACCAGAACCTTGTTCTGAGAAGTAAACTGTGCAAGAGGAAAGGATGAAGGAGAAAAAAGCCAAGCAAACCTCTTTTCTTTGTAATGAGTCATATTGCCTGCACTTGCATTTTCATTGACACCAGCTGGGACCGTTTCTGCCCCTCCTCTCTCAAGGAAGACCTTAATGATGGTTCACAGGGCCTGAATCTTATTTGTGGTACCAATTAATTCTGGAAACTAAAAGTGCATTCATTTGAATGTATGTTTAATTTTTTTTCTTTCTCCCCCCTATACTTATTTTCTAGGGAAGTAATTTGACATTTGGGTCTGCATTACACCAAAGCGGGTGAAAGATACTTTGCTACAGTTTTTCAGGGAAGGGAGGTTTATTTAGCTGTGGTAAATAACTTAGAACAGAGGTTGGTAAACTTTTTCTGTAAATTGCTATATAGTAGGTACTTAAGGCTTCACAGGCCATATGGTCTTTGTGGTTACAACTCAACTGTGCTGTTGTAGTGTGAAAGCAGCCAGTCAACACATAAATGAGTCATTATGGTTGTGTTTCAATAAAACTGTATTTATACAAACAAGAGAGGAACCATATTTGGCCCCTGGGCTGTGGTTTGCCAAACTTTGGCCTAGAACATATCTCAGGTTTTTCTCTGTTTGACACCCACTGCCAAGCACACAGTAAGTGCTCAATAAATAATAAATGTTTTTAAATAACTGCACATGTAAGGGAACAACAGAACTCTTTCCAGACTTTATAACTAGCAACTATGTTATACATTAAGAAATGAGTTGGTAGGAGTAGAGTCAATCTATAGATAGAAGAATAAAGCATGAGAGGTTAGGGCCTCAAGAAGCTACAGGCAAATTTTCATGCAGAATTCAAGCTTTCTGACTCTAATCAGTGGTGCATTTACTGAGCTCCTTTGATGCATGCAAGTTTATATTATTTTACCATTTATTTTAAGGAAATATATTTCTTTCAAAGAGAATAATATTAATTTCTGTTGCATCAGATAAGCTCCTCTGGGTTGCAAGAGATGGAAAACCCAGTTCAAACAAGCTTACACAATACAGGGAAGTTGTTGGCTGATGAAACAGAAAAGTCTTGATATAGAGTAGGCTCCAGGCAAACTTGACTCAGGCACCCAAAGTTACCAAGAATCCAGTTCCTTTCTGCGTCCTCGTTCTGCCTATCACTTGGTCATCTTCATTGTCAGATACCACCCTGTGGGGTGCTCCTTAAGGTGTTCTTACTTGGGATGGTAGAATAGGGAAAATGAACTAATTCCTCCTCAAACTTTTGCTGACTTTGGCCACTTGAAGAAACAGAGCACAGATAAAAAATGGACTAACGTGTCCTGGCTGGTGAGTGGGAAGCAAAATGAAACTGGGCAAGTCAACTGAATATTTGGCAGTCCTGAAGACTGGGAACAAACCAGGGAGTAGATGCATTCTAGGGAGAGAGACATCTTTGGAGGTATGCAAGAGCCCAGCAAGTTTGCTTAGTCCAGAGTTGTTTAGAATCACTGGAGTATAACGGGTAGGGGGGATATAAGGATGGATGGACAGGTAGGAGACGATCAAATCCGGAAGTGACTTGAAGAAATCGGCTTTTATCTCCAAGATAATTGAAGCATTGCTGAAGTCTGAGCAAGGAAGTGATGAGATGAGACTTATGTGTTAGAAAAATTATGCTGATAGTTTTGTGGAAGGAGGTTGAGGGAGAAGTAGGGAGAAAATCAATGAACCTGATACAATTAGTTGGATGTAACATATGATGGTGGGTATGAACAAGAGAAGAGTAAGAGAGCCATTTAGATAGAATGAACCTGCTGGATATGGGGGAGAGTAAGTCAACCAGAATGACGCTGGTCTTCTATTTCAGCAGCTCTGTGCGTGGTAATGCCACAGTCCGTGATAAATAAGTAACATATTTTGGCCGGGCACGGTGGCTCAAGCCTGTAATCCCAGCACTTTGGGAGGCTGAGACGGGCGGATCACGAGGTCAGGAGATCGAGACCATCCTGGCTAACCCGGTGAAACCCCGTCTCTACTAAAAAATACAAAAAACTAGCCGGGTGAGGTGGCGGGCGCCTGTAGTCCCAGCTACTCGGGAGGCTGAGGCAGGAGAAAGGCATAAACCCGGGAGGCAGAGCTTGCAGTGAGCTGAGATCCGGCCACTGCACTCCAGCCTGGGTGACAGAGCGAGACTCCGTCTCAAAAAACAAAACAAAACAAAACAAAAAAATATTTCTCTGTATTTCCTTTTGAGGGCATAGACATAGGAATCTGAGATGTCTCGTTTATTTTTCCAGATATGCTGGATGGGAAGAACCCAAATAAAGGTGACAGTCTCCAAACAGTATCCTAATTGCTCAAGTCATGGTAGGCTCTATGCAAGGTCTGTAACCAGTTTTTACCCATGGTCCATGGTCTGACTGTCCGAAGCGTAAGTGAAGATAGAATTCAGATAGAATTCAGATGTAGCCCCAGAGCCCCTGGATACTCAGTCTTTTCAAATACCACTGGGTGGAAACCATTGTGAGGGAAACTTTTCTGTATAACCTTTTTTGGCTTCTGTTGCTAATGGAACATACTCTAGGCATCAAAGCCATTGTCAGTTCTGAAGGAGAAAAATGCCTCTCTTTGGCTTTTGTAAATATCTTGGCTGGGGGATTCACCATATGCAAATGCCTTAGGCATCCTGGCGGTGAGGGCAGAGAACACTGTGTCCATCTGTGACTCAGCCAGGCCCCACAAAGAGCAATCACCAAACCCGTGGAGGGAGAAGGAGAATTGGAAGGAGCCTCAGCATTGTTCTGGCCGTGGGAACATATGTTGGGAATATTGTTCCAGCCACTGCAAAAGGGCTCCCAGCATTGCTTCCCAGGCAACATCATGTGTTACACTGGCGACAGTAGCAGTCGCACAGGTTGAATGACCACTACGGGGGTGGACAGATGCTCAGAGAGCAGTGTGGGCAGTTAGGCTTTGCAGGACACCATCCCCCTCTACAGGGGGTCAGAATGGAGAGAATTGTGGGTGGGAGCCAACGGAACATATTATTTAAGAGAGATTGGTTCTTTAGTTAGAAAATGCTTAGAGATATGGCAGAAAGGATTCTAAATTGAAATGCAGTGTCATTGTCATTAGATCCAGGAAGTCTTTGAAAGTTGAGTTAGTTGCTTTTCAGGTAAAACCAGTCCCCAAATCGTAGTTGAATCGGTAGTGCAGGATTAGGCAAATAGGCAGATGTGGCATACAAACAAATAGAAAAGACAGCTATGAATGTTGGACAAGAAAGCTTTGTTGTCTACTCTCCAGTTTCCTTACTTCTCTGGATCCTTCTTTCTTGTCTATTAACAATGCTGTCTCTTTGCCGGGTGCGGTAGATCACGCCTGTAATCCCAGCACTCTGGGAGGCCGAGGCGGGTGGATCACCTGAGGTCAGGAGTTCAAGACCAGCCCAGCCAATATTGTGAAACGCCGTCTCTACTAAAAATTAAAAAAAAAAAAAAATTAGCCCGGTGTGGTGGCAGGCACCTGTGACCCCAGCTACTTGTGAGGCTGAGGCAGGAGAATCGCTTGAACCCAGGAGGCGGAGGTTGCAGTGAGCCGAAATTGAGCCATTGCACTCCAGCCTGGGCAACAAGAGTGAAACTCCATCTCAAAACAACAACAACAACAACACCTCTCTCCTGATATTATGGCAAGGAAAGAGTTCCCTGAGACTTGGTTTTAGACACAAATGAACAAATGAAGTAGTAGGAGTTCTGTTCAATCTAGTTCAGCATGCTCTGTTGAATGTTCACCATGGGTGGGGCGATGTGCTATGGATGAAGGTCAGGGGAGGTGGTGAAAACAAGACACAGTCCGTATTCCCAAGGTGCTCACGGTCTTTCGGGGAAGACGGGCATCTTTTAAAGTAACTATTACACAAATCAAACTGTAGTAAGTGCTCTAAGAAAGGTAGAAACAAGATAGACAAGTGAAGGTATTTTGACTAGAGACATAGGACAGATGCAGGAAAGAACTGACCTGGGTAGAAAGATGGAGTAAGAGAGAGTGCAAGAGCAAGATGGCCACAGTGATAGACAAAGCACTAGAATGTTCCGACAGTAAACGTCCCCACATAAACACCGCTGGGATAGGTGGCATGGCAGAGAGCCCCCCCCATGATTAACTTGCTTCTCTGAGGGTATTGGAATTGGGACAGTTGCTTTTTCAGGTTTAGGAAAGTTTAACACCTGAGAGTCTGAGACAGACTAAAGAAGGGCCACTCCTCTTTGGGGATGGGTGATTCTCCAGGAACAGACTAAACACAAAGGCTCCTGTGACCTTTCACAGTTAAATGACTGTGCCAGGACGGGAGAAAACTAAGAGTTTTTCCTGGTCTGTCTTTCCTTAGTTAATATTTATCAAGAGTCCTTCCTGGGTGCTGTGGAAACCCCCTGATCACAAGGAATGTGAAGTCAGATGGAGAAGATACAGAAGCTGCTTTTACTGCTTTAAATATGACACTGATGTTTTTCAGAGACCCTGGAGATACTAAAACCATTCGTCTATCAAAGCCGTTCTCTTAGACCTCTATTCTGTGCAAGCCATGAAAGAACAGACATTCAGGAAGTCCTGCTTTATGTATTTTTTGAGACATGCATTTCTGAAAACTTGACTAAACTATACGCTTACCTGATTTTGATTCAGCGACTGCCTCTAGAGAAGATTGGGTTAGAGTATTACGCGGAATTTTCACAGTCAACAAAGCCCATCCTAAGAAAAGTGGAAAAATGCAGGTGCCAACCCACAAGCCCTACAGAAGACGGGTGTGGAATGTGGACAGGGCAGAAAGTCACATTTCTTGAAGAACTTTATTCACCAGGCACTGTGCTAGGTACTTTAGAGGCAATCCTTAGTCTCCACTATGTCCTAAATGAAAAAAATAGGTGGCATCTCTAAATAACAATGAAGAAACTGAGACCTGAGTGGTTAAGCAACTTGCCTAAGGCTCATCTACTCAGCAATGATGCAGCCATTATTTGCAGGCCAGAATCCAAGGTTTACTCCCTGCTCAGCTGCCCTGGGGAGAGTGCTGCTCTATCAGAAAACAATGCTGTTCTTTCATTGTGCTAATACCAGGAAAGGAGGAAGTGCAAACAGTACTACCACTCGGCTAGGGCAAGACTTCTCATACTTTTTTTGTCCACCACTGTAGTAAGAAATACATTTTAAAGGAAGACCCAGTGCAGCTGTATATATAAACCTTCACATTTTTATATATGGAACTGAATGAAGCAAGTCTTATGTTTAGTTGGGAAGTGCTCTGACTTCTACTGAAGTAATCTGATCTATTAGTTCATAAAACAAACAAAATGCTGATCCTGATCCTGCAGGTTGGGGGTGGTCTGCACAGCAAAAGCATTCTTTGGGTGTTTCAGACTGGAGATTTGTTTGCACTTTTGGACAAAGGAATTTTCACAGCCTCTTTCCTCTTTTGCATTCATTTCTCGGGCTAAGGACCCAAGGTTACCATTTTATGACTTATTTTTCCTGTAAAGGCTGTCTGGTTCTATGATCTCCAAGAGCCTTTCACTCTACTTCTATGTAGGGTTACATCCCATAATATATTCTACATCTTCACCTTCCTGAGAACAAAGGACTCTACTGTAGCCCTAATCTGTTGACGACATTTGCACAGACACAGCTCTGAGGGTGTGTGCATAACAGGCAGGTTAACGCAGGAGGAGGGCTCCCTGGTCCTACCCCTACTGTGGGGCATAGACTATTTTTAGATGCAAAAGTTTGGAAAGGCATTTACTCATTCCTGTTAATTATATCAATTTTCTTTTTCAAGGAATAGTTAAGCTACAGTTATTCTCTACTGTGTACACAATCATAGAGGAGTTTCGAATGTGAGAAAGTTCATCATGTTTGCTTTTTAAAAAATTCCCCCTTATCTAGGTTAGGTATATAGACTTCCCCCTTATGACTTCTATTTTTAAATCAGCGCTTTTAAACTTCATCTGCTGAATTTTTTGCTAGAGTTGGTGGTCCCTGGTACTGAGATGACAATGTGCTAGCAGCCACTCTGGCGGCGCTTGAAGAGCCCGTCAGCCCGCCAGGGCACCTTGGGAGGCCCTCTCTGGCCTGGCTGAGGCCGGAGCCTCCTCCCTCTGCTTGCGGGGAGGTGTGGAGGAAGAGGCGCGGGCGGGAACCCGGGCCGAACGGTGTGAGTTCTGGCGGGCGTGGGCGCGGGCTCAGCGGGCCCCGCACACGGAGCGGCCAGACTGCACTGCCGGCCCAGGGCAGTGAGGGGCTTAGCACCCGGGCCAGCAGCTGCGGAGGTTGCGCCGGGTCCCCTAGCAGTGCAGGCATGCCGGTACCACACTCAAATTCTCACCAGGCCTTAGCTGCCTCCTGGCGTGGCAGGGCTTAGGACCTACAGCCCGCCATGTCTGAGCTGCTCTCCCTGCGGTGGGCTCCCGCGCGGCCTGAACCTCCTCGACGGCCGCCGCCCCCTGCTCTGTGGCGCCCGATCCCATCGACAGCCCAAGGGCTGAGGAGTGCAGGTGCGGCTCAGGATTGGCGGGCAGCTCCGCCAGCAGCCCCGGGGCAGAATCCACTGCGTGAAGCTATCTGGGCTCCTGAGCCAGATGGGGACTTGGAGGACTTTTATATCTAGCAGGAGGATTGTATGTGCACCAATCAGCACTCTGTGTCTAGCTCAGGGTTTGTAAATACACCAATCAGTACTCTGTGTCTAGCTCAAGGTTTGTACATACACCAATTGGTACTCTGTATCTAGCTAACCAGCACTCTGACTCCGTGTCTAGTTCAAGGATTGTAAACGCACCAATCAGCACTCTGTCAAAACAGACCAATCAGCTCTCTGTAAAATGGACCAATCAGCAGGATGTGGGTGGGGCCAGATCAGGGAATAAAAGCAGGCTGCCCGAGCAGGCCAAGAACGACGGGGTGGGTGATTTTGCTGTTTGACGTTTGTCTTGCTGGTGGTTATTTTTTGGGTTGCTGCTGTTTTAATGAGTTGTAACACTCCTTGGGAAAGTCTGTAGCTTCATTCTTGAAGCTGGTGAGTCCGTGAACCCACTGGGAAGAGTGAACAATTCCAGACACGCTGTCTTGAAGAGTTGTAATGCTCACCAGGGAGAGTTGCAGCTTCACTTCTGACAGGGAGACCTTGCACCCACTGGAAAGAACAAGGTCCAGACCCTGAAGGAGCAAACTTCAGATACATCATCTTTAACAACTGTGATACTCAACTGTGAGGATCCAAGGCTTCATTCTTGAAGTCGGTGAGACCAAGAACGCACCAGTTCTGGACACTGAAGGACCGTGAATTATGCATCTCCATGTTTTAGTCTGTTCACGCTGCATAACAAAATGGCTGAAACAATAGGAATTTTACGTTTTTTGGTTGTGGAGACTAAGGAAGTGCAAGATAACGGTTTTGGCTAGGAAGGTGTTATTCTGTGGCTGCTTCTCTTTGCTTGTAGGCAGTTGCCTTTTTGCTATGTGCTCACATGACCTCTTTGAGAGAACTCTGGTCTCTTTTTTATATAAGGGTACTGATTCCATCATGGGGATTCTAGCATGACCGCATTTAAACCTTCCAAAAGACCCCACCTAAAAATACCAACACATTGGGGACATCAACCTGAATTTCAGAGGGATGCAAACATTCAGTCCATAATACTTGGTACGCTCAAGTTATATGATGGAAAGGCGGAAGAGAGAAGCTTGTTAGAGGGCCCACTTCAGTGAACTTTGCTATAGAGAGTGCATCCTAGCTACTCAATTTACCTTTTGTGCTTAGTTCTTTCAAGGGCACACTGATTTCAGCATCTTCGTCATGGTTGAAATCAAAGCTCTGAATGTTAAATTGGAAAGCTGCTGTGCACCAATT
Organism: Theropithecus gelada; assembly: GCF_003255815.1. NCBI lineage: Eukaryota > Metazoa > Chordata > Mammalia > Primates > Cercopithecidae > Theropithecus > Theropithecus gelada. The sequence continues at coordinate 21,560,584 of NC_037671.1, forward strand.
TTTGTGTTTAGTATTAAGGCCTCCTGAATGCATGCATTTGAGAAATGTATGCTGCTCTGTGCAAATCATATAATGTATCCATCAGCTTCCATCATTAATTTAACATACGGGTAGCAGAGAAGCCACTACTCAGTTCTCAAGTGACTGCATTAATCATACTCTCCCCTTTCCTTGGTTCTTCGACTTAGTATTTCTAGTGTTATCTTCCTCTTTGTTTCCTCACTGCCTCTTCTTCCTTGCTCAGGAAGACGTGAGTAAAAGAGCAGTGAGCTGTTTACTTTTCTGCATGTGTACGGGAAGGAGCCAGATCTGGTACATTGATTTGAGATAAGCAGAGTTGGGTTGTAGTTAAATGCTTGCAGAGAATGTTCCAAGGAAAACAGTGTGCGGGTTTAGGTGGGGAAAGTGACCTGTGAGTCAGTATCAGATGAAGCCACTGTTGTGGTGCTGGGAATGTGGTACTTGGGCTATGGAGAAAGAATGCCACAACCTGAATAATAGCCTGTGGCCAAGAGGATTCTGTGTTTTTTCTTCCAAGTAAAGCAGGCTACTGGGCAAATTCCAACTCCGGTGATCACATTTTTTTCAACATTAATCTTTCTCAGAAATACTGAGTTTTCTAAAGTGTTTTGCCAAGGCGTACCTTGGAAGCCTGTCTATTCTTCTGGCTGAACCAACCTAAGTCATATCACTCCAGATATCATGGAGGATATCCATATAGTTATATGGAATCATAGAAACTTGTGGACGGAGGAACCTTAGGGATTATCTAGTCCAACCTTCTTGATTTCAGGTAAGGAAAGCAAAGCTCCCTGGCTGGTGTCTTTTGCCAAGTGGTAAAAGAACTGGGCTTCTATCTGGGCTTCCTGACTCTCACTCAATTCATGATCCTGTTGGATATGCCCCGGTTGGGAAAGTCTGTGTTTTGTTTTGTTTTTCGGTTGCAGTAGGCTTCCTTTGAGGATGGCTTGGTATTTTAGCAAAATGCTGGGAGTTTTGCAAGCTCATGGTTTAATAGGCAGGGTTGGCATTGATTTCACGTCTAGCCGAGCTAGTAGCGGATAGAGGTGATAAATAAAGCTTAGAAAATGTGCTGGGATAAAATCTCTTAAGTCAACAAAACTAAAGCCATGTTGCGTTCAAGACTGAATTTTGTTATTAATTCATTCTGGGGTCGGACTGGAACATTAGCTTTCCCTAGGCAGTTTTCATGGGCAATTGTATGAAGAGCTTCTCTGTCTTTAGGCATTGCGATCTATATTGAGGGAGGGGAGGGTGTGGTATTAGAGAGAAGGACTGAAAGAGTGAGCTGTGTAGCCAGGAAGGAAACGGCATTTATGATTTGAAACATATTTTTCTTCTCGGTTATTTTCTTCTCTTTTTATTGAAATACAGGTTATCTAACATCTTAAGGCTTCCTCTGATAAGACGGAAACTAAAGATTAATTAACAATGTGTTTTATGGCAGGTTATGTGTTCATAAAAGGTCTTTTGACGGGAAGCCAGGAGACCAAGTAGCCTCAGTTGTGCCACTAAGAAGTCAAGAGCACCCAACAAGTCACTTCTACCCCTTGACCTCCATTATTTTTTGGTTTTTTTTTTTTTACTATGTTGCTTGGACTGGAGTGCAGTGTCACGATCTCAGCTCACTGCAACCTCTGCCTCCTGGGTTCAAGCGATTCTCATGTCTCAGCCTCCTGAGTAGCTGGGACTACAGGTGAGTGCCACCATGCCTAGCTGTTTTGTATTTTTAGTAGAGATGGGGTTTTAACCATGTTGCCCAGACTGGTCTCGAACTTCTGGCCTCAAGAGATCCTCCTGCCTTGGACTCCCAAGGTACTGGGATTATAGGCATGAGCCGCCATACCCAGTCAAACCCCAGTTCCTTTATCAGTGTCATGAAGAGGTGAATTATTAATAGATGACTTCTTGGATTTTCTTCTAGCTTTGAAATTCTGGATTATCACTTAGAGCGAGAGACCTTGTTCCTGAAACCGTTCTGATTGGGTTGTGTATTCTGCCACGCAGTGCAGCGGCTGCTAATGCATACGGTCCAGAATTGCCTGGTTTGCTCATTAGCACCCTGAGGATCCTGAGTCCAAGGCTGCCTTCCTTCCCCTACCAGAAGCTGATTAGGAAGATTTCATAATCTGGAGATGGATGGGATGTCCCAGACTGCAACCTCTACCTCCTGAGTTCAAGCGATTCTTGTGCCTCAGCCTCCTGAGTAGCTGGGATTACAGGCGTGCAACACCATGCCCATCTGTTTTGTATTTTTAGTAGAGATGGAGTTTCACCATGTTGCCCAGACTGGTCTCGAACTTCTGGCCTCAAGAGATCCTCCTGCCTTGGACTCCCAAAGTGCTGGGATTATAGGCATGAGGCGCCATACCCAGCCAAACCCCAGTTTCTTTATCAGTGTCATGAAGAGGTGAATTATTAATAGATGACTTCTTGGGGTTTCTTCTAGCTTTGAAATTCTAGATTATCACTTAGAGCAAGAGACCTTGTTCCTGAAACCGTTCTGATTGGGTTGTGTATTCTGCCACACAGTGCAACGGCTGCTAATGCATACGGTCCAGAATTGCCTGGTTTGCTCATTAGCACCCTGAGGATCCTGAGTCCAAGGCTGCCTTCCTTCCCCTACCAGAAGCTGATTAGGAAAATTTCATAATTTGGAGATGGATGGGATGTCCCAAAGACATCTTGTCCAAAGGATTCTTTCATCTCTTGTCTTGAAGGCTTGTTGTGCTACAGGTACTTTACTCAGTGTCTGCCCTGGGAGGGTAGTCCCCTTCCTCCCACAGGATCTCTCATCTGGTAGAGGTCATGAAGGGTTCTTGGCAAGTATCTTTGATTGTTTGAGGCAAGACTCAGGTGATGTTAAATGAAACTCGCCCGGGGACATTCCCTAATGGCTCAGTGCTCAGCCACTTCACTTCTGGGCCACAGATCAGCCTTTTCTGACTGCCCCCTTGGAACTGCTGATTCCCTCAGGCTGCTTCTTCAGGTCTTAGGGCCAGCCCTTCTTTCAGGGAGTCTCTACCACTTGCCCAGCATGTGCTTTGTTCACGTAGGGTTCTAACCACTCGTCTACATGGCATCCGATGGTTTTCGGCCCCTAATCTTACATCTTACACACACACACACACACACACACACGCTTTTTAAGTAAATTTTAATTTAATTTTTTTGTTTTTGAAAGACAAGGTCTTGCTCTGTCACCTAAGCTGGAGTGCTGTGGCATGATCACAGTGTGCGCCACCATGCCTGACTAATTTTTAATTTTTTTGTAGAGATGGGGTCTCACTGTCCCACTATGTTGCCCGGGCTGGTCTTGAGCTCCTGGGCTCAAGTGATCCTCCTGCGTCAGCCTCCCAAAGTCCTGGGATTACAGGTGTGAGCCACCATGCCTGGCCAGGAATGTGAGTTTTCTTGGGTCATAGCTTGGTAGAAAGGTGGTGAGGACCCCTGGGACTATGAGAGGTGGGAGGATAGCAGGAAAGACCTCTTGGATATTGAAACATAGAAAACTGTTAATGACAATTTAAAAAAAAGTGAGAATCCTCTGGGGCAGAAACCTCGAGAACAACACTGCCTAAAACTCAATGGTAAGTTTTTGTTTACGAGCTGTAGTTTTCTATTAAACCTAAGCTTTTAGTAAAAGTTTGTTTCATGAGGTAGTAGTGATAGAGTGTTGCTTTGAATGCTGGAAAGGAGGAGGGAAGGTGGTGGCCAAAGGTGTGGGAATGGGATGAGAAATCAGAGCAGTATCCACAGGAAGCAAAGTGAGAAGTAAGACTGAGAAATGAGCAATAGCAGGAATTCGGAGTGGGATGAACCAGGAGAACATGTCTTCTGGATGCCTGGAAAAATTAGGGACGGTATTGGATGGAAGATGGCAGATAACTGTGAAAAGGGTGACCCTAGGTAGACCTGGGGATGTTTGGTTTATCTAAATGTGACATCCACACACACAATTGTGTGCAAAATGATCTGGCATCATGCAGTACATTGGATGAGGCTGTGCACTCCCGAACCATGTAAGTCCACGGTTGCACATTAAAATCTCATGTTGAGCTTTAGAAAATACTTTGCCCTGTTCCCTCCCAGATAGTCTGCTCTAATTGATCAGATGTGAATCCTAGACACTGAAGTTTTAAAAAAGATCTCAGGTGATTCCTAGTGTGCAGGTAGATTTGAGAAAAATCAACCAAATTGTAATTTTAAGGTGAGTTGCATCCAAGTGATTTTTACTCATTTCTATGTTTATTTCAATTATAGAGACTTAAGGGTAATCTGGGAGGTATTGTCAGCAAAAGTAATTCCCAAGAAAGGTTTATAAAACATCAAAAGTTTATACTCCGAACTATACAACATTTTAAAGCTATGTGTCAGGGACATGAAGATATGAATAAAACATTGAACCTAGAGTTTCATTTTGATTCAGACAAACACTGTATTGAAAGTTTAATTTCCTTATCTGTCAAATAGAGCTAATCATGGTATCTGCCCAACCTCACAATTTTGGAATTAAACACTAAAGTAATAGAGGCAAACCTACTTGACAAGTTTAGAAAGTTTTATTTCTAATACTGTGGGGTATTGTTTTTGTTTTTATGCAGTCCCAGTCATGAAGGATTGTATATGTGTGTATATATAGGTACGTATACATATTTAAAGGTACATATGTATTTATAAAACACCTAATTATATAAACATAACATATTTATAAATGTCTGTTGTATATTAGGTATTTATATGTATACTGATAGGTACATTTATATACACAAAAATATATAAAAATATATGTCTGCATATACACGTGTATGTACATGTATACAAGGTAGCCACTGGGCCTTTGGAAGCAAAGCCTTTGGAGCCTAAGGAGTGCTGTGCCATGCGCAGAGAAACCGCTCAATCACGGGTGCTGATAATTCCCAGGACTACCACCAGCCTCGCCTTTGTGCTGACAAGACTTCCTGATACATCCTCAAGAATGATCCAATGGACTGCATGCCTTATTTCTGTTTCTGCCCTTGGATGACTTCTGTGAAATCATCTCTAGGTAAGGGATTGTTATAATTTAGGATCTTTAAGATGAAGGGCAGCCCTTCATTGATTAGGGGGATGCAAGATGGAAATAAAGGTTTTATTACTTACAGGTCCTGGAGGTTACACGTCATGCCCAGATGACACACACTGAGGTCAGGGAGCACATGAAGACAGAGAGAGAATGGAATCCATGCACCAATGACTTTACTGGGTCCAGGGTGTTATCCAGGCAGGTTTCCAGTGGGAGTTTTACCTGGTGGGTTTAGCGCAAGCAGGCATGAGTTCAGGAGGTCATGCTGTGATTGAGTGGTGGTCACTGTGACACATCTGCACAGTCTACGTGGGCTGTGGGAGTCAGCAGGGCCTGTCCAGCACACTGTATCTAGCTGTCACTGGGCAGGGGGTCACCATGAGGAAGTTGTATAAGGCAGATATCTGGATGGACCACATTGGGGAATTAGGTTTGGGAGTATAGAACTAGAAACTGTGCCAAGGATAACTAAGCCCTGCTTCTGGTATGAGAAAGTTAAATTTATATTCAAAATGGATGCTGAGGCAACATGAAATGATAAGAATTCACTTCAGGGATATAACCTGGAGGTTAGCATGGGGAATGGGATGCCCTGGAGAGCCACGGCCACTTTCCCAGCTCTCAGACAAAAGCATTCACAAGGATGTTATAGAGTTTCTTAGAAGGGCCACTGGCAGGAATGGCCCTCCCTGTGCCCCCGCGCCCCCCACCCCCCGCCCCGACCCATGAGGAATGGCCCTTCTCAGTAGCTCTTTTCAATTCCTCTCCATCCCAGGTTACCTCTGCCGCATGTTGAAACTCTCAGTGACAGAGAAGTTCTGGGCTCTTCATCCCTGTTTTGGGGCAGGGAATCTCTCTTTTGGCCTTGGGCTGTCCCTAGTAAGGAAGGAGCTCTAACAAGGCTTTTGTGTGTGTGTCAGAAGATGGCCCACCCAGCGGGAGCACAGCAGCTCTGTTTAGGCCCAAAAGGAAGCTCTGTAAGAACAGTCTAAGGGGAGGAGCAGCGGTTGGTGGGCATGCTGCTAAGTCACATTAGGGGATTCCAGTAAACACATAAAAAGAATGTGATGGTTCCCCTTCTTACACAACAGCCTAGAATGTACTTTCCATACAATGCATCCTCAGGGAGGATTAAGAAATAAGGAATTAAGGACATGGTTTTAGGCCCTGATTTCTTTGCTTCTTAGAGCTCTTCTTTCCTCCCTTATCTTGGGGTTTTTCAAGGTATTCAAAGTCCAAGATTGAAGCTGGGATTTAGGAAGGTCACTCTGGGTTTAGTTCAGCTCAAGGTACACCTTGTTTTAGGTATTCAAGGGAATTCAAGAGAGGGCAGTGGCAATGGACTGAGAGAACATCTACCTTCATCCTCATTCCCCTGTTGCCAGCAGCGAGACGACCAATGCTGGCTGTAGATATGATTACCTTTGGTCCCCATGGAAGGTCTGTGGGCCTGGAGGTGCAGGTGGGACATCAGGGCACTCCCCTGGCAGTACCATTTTTTTCTTCAAGGCTCCTTTTCCGCAGTTTCTGGGAAGCTCTTAATGTTAGAAGGGAATGGTCTTCGGACCACGGAGAGACAGGGGTCTGCATTGAAGTCCGAATCCTGCTTCTGGTTAGCCCTGGGACCTCAGGCCATTTCCGACATGTCATCCCCTCCCCTTCCCCTGTTTACCTGTTGAATGGAAACACTCTGTCAATTATAAAGTATTACACGGAGTTAAAATATTATTGTTAAGATTTGGTGCTTACATGGAGGCTAGCTTGATTTCTATTGAGCACATGTATGTGTGGTGGGAGAAGAACTTCAACAGGGAGGTAAAGGTCAGAAAATGTAGTATATGTGCTGTGGAAGCGAGCACAAGTTCAGAAAATTTAAAAGTGCGGCTGCTGGCCGGGCGCAGTGGCTCACGCCTGTAATCCCAGCACTTTGGGAGGCTGAGGCGGGTGGATCACGTGAGGTCAGGAGTTTGAAACCAGCGTGGTCAACATGGCGAAACCCTGTCTCTACTAAAAATACAAAAATTAGCCAGGCATGGTGGCAGGCGCCTGTAATCCCAGCTATTTGGGACACCGAAGCAGGAGAATCACTTGAACTCAAAGATTGCAGGGAGCTGAGATTGCGCCACTACACTCCAGCCTGGGTGACAGAACAAGACTCTGTCTCAAAAAAAAAAAAAGTGTGGCTGCTGACAGGCATGGAGGGAAAAAAGAGCAGAGTGGACACTTCTCACAGAGTGTGATCAGTTATATAGATCAGAAGGAAGAAGTTGGGGGGCAGAAAGGGTGAAAAGCTATCTGGGCCTTGTGTTAAAATCTATGAGAGGTGACTTTTTTTTTTTTTTTTTTTTTAGTGGGAGGAGCTGGTGACTTAAAAACTCTCCCTACAGGCGCTCACATTTGACTGTTACTTTTTCTTTTAGATGAAAGATGGTTCTTTCACCACAATTCTCATTTAAAATATAGATATTTCTTGAAGAGGTAACATGTTAAGTTATCTATTCCTTTTCCTGTTCATTTTCCTTCTGACGGGGCAGCCTGGGTAAAAATGATGGCACGGAATTATCTGGAAAGGGAAAATCGAAATCAGGATGTGGAACAGAGGGCTTTAGAGACTCTTCTTCTTCATCACTTTGCTTTGGTTTTAGTTTCACTGGGATTTGCTGAGAGGACAGGGAATGAGTGCCCCAGGCCGTCTGCCTGAGACTGGAATTGAGGCAGGGGTGAGATGTTAACCAGAGAGCTGGGAAGGCAAATCCCTGGTATCCAGAAGCTGAATAGCACTTCTGTTCCCTCTCTGTATGCTATTGAGTATGTTGGCCCAGCACGGTGGAAACACCGCATTACCAGGCAGAGCACCTCATGCTTCTGCAGAGAAAATGCTTTTCCGCCTCAGCTTGTGTCGCCCGAGATGCACTCTGATCTCAGAGGGAAATGTGTGCTAATGGTAATTAATGAATAACCTATCGCAGTTTACAAAAACCTTTCAAATCCAGCACGGCATTAGGTTCTCATGTGTTCCTCTCAGGGTGCTAGATGAAATTCTGACTCTAATTCCTCTAGTAGATGAGGAAATAAGAACGCGGAGTTGCTTAAGATTGCTCACTTGGAAAGTCATGAAGTTGCCCGGAAGCAATATGGCTCGCCCTTGCACCAAATCTTACTGTTGACAATGACGATGGTGGGTGCTTCTCTTACTGGAATATCAGTTTATTTCTCCAGCTCTTCTCTGAGGAAAATAATACCCCTGAGGACAAATTTGAGGCACTCTTATGTGAAATGCTGACTCCCTGAGAAGAAAGGGAACGTTGGAAGCCAGGAATGCTTGTGCAGTTCCTCTCATGCTGCAGTTTTCTGGTGCCATCTGCTGCTCTGTTCAAGTAATGGCAGACGAATGGCTCTTGGTTGAAGAAGGGCAATGGTTGTAGTGAAGTGAGTCTTTCGGGTAACAGAATTGAGTTTTTTATCAAACTTGGGTGTGTGTAGGTCATTGTACTCATTTCAGTGGTTTATGAGGACTTTTTAAAAGTTGTCTTTTCCCATTTATGCAGCCAACAGACACATGAAAAAATGCTCATCATCACTGGCCATCAGAGAAATGCAAATCAAAACCACAATGAGATACCATCTCACACCAGTTAGAATGGCGATCATTAAAAAGTCAGGAAACAACAGATGCTGGAGAGGATGTGGAGAAATAGGAATACTTTTACACTGTTGGTGGGACTGTAAACTAGTTCAACCATTATGGAAGACTGTGTGGCGATTCCTCAAGGATCTAGAACCAGAAATACCATTTGACCCAGCCGTCCCATTACTGGGTATATACCCAAAGGATTATAAGTCATGCTGCTATAAAGACGCATGCACACGTATGTTTATTGCAGCACTATTCACAATAGCAAAGACTTAGAACCAACCCAAATATCCATCAGTGACAGACTGGATTAAGGAAATGTGGCACATATATACCATGGAATACTATGCAGCCATAAAAAGGATGAGTTCGTGTCCTTTGTAGGGACATGGATGCAGCTGGAAACCATCATTCTGAGCAAACTATCGCAAGAACAGAAAACCAAACACTGCATGTTCTCACTCATAGGTGGGAATTGGGCAATATGAACACTTGGACACAGGAAGGGGAACATCACACACCAGGGCCTATTGTGGGGTGGGGGGAGGGATAGCATTAGGAGATATACCTAATGTAAATGATGAGTTAATGGGTGCAGCACACCAACATGGCACATGTATACATATGTAACAAACCTGCATGTTGTGCACATGTACCCTAGAACATAAAGTATTAAAAAAAAAAGTTGTCTTTTCCCCAAGAAACTAGGATTGCCCAGAAAGATCTGATGTGCAACTCATGGTATGCTATGCTATTAATTATACCCATGAATAGTTGCATATTAAGAGAGACAGAAAGAAAGAACAGTAATTCATTCCAAAGGAGGGATCCCTCCAGTAGACTCTGAGTATTTGAGGGTAAGAACCAATTTAGTTATCTTCATACCACTAACCTACCAAGTGCCTGCCACCAGTTGTGGGCACCAATGAAATATATGCTCAGTCTGTCACCGATGGTACAATTTTGAGCATGGTGGCATATGGATGAGACTATGTACATCCTCCCTGGCCAGCAGTCTTCTCAGAACATGAGTGAGTTATGGAATTCTCTTATTTCCACGGAGGCAGGTAGCCTGAGCATGGGGGATATACAACTTTAAGAGACAAATCCAATCCAGTTCTTTATAAAGGACAGGGCTGGATTTTACTTTTAGAGGCTAGTTAAGGAACATGAAAAGATGACAGCATTTAATCTATAAAATGGAGAGAATGTGACATAATCCATTTGTAGGCCCCATTCTTAACATCGAGAATGTTAAGGGACTCTAGCCGAGGGACGGGGCAGGAATAGGTCCTAAGTTTAGAAAAGTTTCCACTGGGGCAGAGATTCCCAAGATACGCCTCTTGCGTCTCATGAGAAGATACAGAAGGCAGACTTGGAAGCAGTTTTTTCTTTGGACATCTTGCTCCTGCTAACCACCTGTGCAAGGCATCGCCAGGTGTCCCTAGCCCTAGATTTCACCCAGCTGCTACTTGTGGGCTGTGGGGAGGGTGTGGAGCAGCATCTGCTAATGTTCAATCTAACACCCACATATAATGGCTTGGGGCCTTTCTGTTAGGAAGTGGGAGTATTGCTGAGGAGGCAGAGTCTACAGGCCTAAAATGAGAATGATGATATCTCCCCTTTATTTTATTTTTACACTTAATTCAGCAAGCAGCTATGTGCATGAACAGGTGTGTGAGTTAAAATATGCCTTTACACGTGATTATTTAAAGGAAACTAAGTTCTTTTGAAAAGCAAAGAATCTTTTTGCAAAGTGAATAATCATGACACAATTCAATTGATAATCTATGAGTTAGCTAGGATGTATTCATTGAAAGGTCTCTGTTGTTACCCACATTTTATATGTTTAAGGGAATATAGAAGAACTTTTAGTCTTTGACCAAGAAATGGATTAGCTGGTAAGTATTGAGGCAAAAATACATGTTCTTATTTATAAAATTATAAGATTATTTATACAAAATTATATAATATTAATATGATAAATATACGTTATAAATTGGTTTCCAGATCAACTCTCCAAAATCAATTAAATCTATGATATAGATGAAATCACAACATTTGTAATTAAAACAAGAAGAATGCTGATAGAATGTTCAAAATTATAAAGGAGATAAAAATACTGAGTAGAAATATGTGTTTAGTTCTCATTAAGATGTTTGAGTAGATATTTGAGTATTAAAAACACAAGAAGAGATTTTTGTTAAGCTTGAAGAACTCCAAGAATTTGAGATGTTGGTGCCTTGATTCTTGTGGCTAATTCAATCTAAAAACGTGCAGCTTTCCTGTCTGTGTGTGTGTGTGTATATATATACACACACACACACACACACACACACTAGCTTTTACTTACAAATTAGGCAATTTCTCTCTCAGAACTGAAACAGAGGAAGTAAGGAGAGATTTTCCTGGACTTACTAGGTAAGATCTAGAAGACAAAGATGGAGGAATAGAGTTGGACAAAAATATGTATAGGTGTGATAATACAGATACAGTTATCTTGGTCTGTGAGTGATTACTGGCCTGTAAGTGGAAAAATTAAGAAAATCAATTCATGTTAGTTTGCACACTTCCCTGATTCCTGAAAGAAGAGCTTTATCTGCTGGAGTTTCCATGTTGACTGACAATCATATATGTTAAAAGGAGAACAACATTTTACATGTTTAATGACTTTTGGAAAGTCATTTGCAAATTTTTTTTTTTTTTTTTTTTTTTTTTTTCCACACAGCAGCATTATACAGTGGTTTGGGAAAGGAATTTCAATTCGGGAATTTTATTTAAAATCAAAATTCAATTGCCTTCCCCAAACTCCTTTAAGGTTACTAATTTTTATTCTGATACCACTAGTGAAGGGCCTAACTCAGGCTTCTCAGGATGACATCCCAATAAAATCCCGTGGCAGCCAAGCTCTTCGTGACAAGTACTCAGCTGCCTTTCTATCTCTGTGTGTGTCGAACAGGGAGACAGCTGTGAGTCATCAAATACACATTGGGGTCATTTGGGAGCGAATCTTTATAAAGATGAAAACTGCGTCTGAGTGTTTATTGATGTCTTCACTTCAGTGCAAGATAAAGAAGCTCCGTCAAGTAATGCAGTGGGCCCTCAGAGTGTGGTCCTGGGACCAGCCATGTCAGCATCAGTAGGGAACTTGTTAAAAAAGCAGTTCTCCAGTGAGAACACATGGACACAGGGAGGGGAAGAACACGCACTGGAGTCTGTCCAGGAGGGGGGTTGTGGAGGGAAAGGGAAAGCATCAAGATAAATAGCTAATGCATGCTGGGCTTAATACCTTAGATGATGGTGAAGCAGCTACACTACCTGGGATATATATCCTGGGGTTTGTCGTGGTGTGCCAGGAAAATTTAGGACACAGACACACATGAGGAGTTTAGGAGTAGAGGTTTAATAGGCAGAAGAGAAGAAGAGAAACAGCTCTCTTTATAGGGAGAGGGTTCTCCCAGCAGAAAGGAGGGGGCCAGCGGTAAATGTGCCAGGTTTTATAGTCAGATTTGAGGAGGAGGTGTCTCATTTACATAGGACTCACAGATTGGTTCAATTGGGTACGATGTTTACATAGTGTATGGGGAAGGCTGGTTCCGCACCCGAATCTTACTATGCAAATGGACTTTCCAGTTGATTGGAGACATCTTGTCTGCTCCTCACTGAACATGTGGCTGACAAAGGGAAAGGAAGACAGAGCCACCATCTTGAACATGTCTTGTCCCTAGTTCCTGGTGGCATTCACCTGTGCAAGCTCCTAGCTTGCTTGTCTATGTCTGCAGCTTGACTTTACAGGCTACTCTTTCTTAGAAAATGATTTTGGGCTGCTTTTCATTAAAAAAAAAAAAAAAAAGCCTTACTGGTGACTCCCATACCCTTACTATCTGCCTAAGTGATTTCTTCTTAACTCCTATATCAATGGGCTAATAGGTGCCCTGCACACAAACCACCATGGCACACGTTTACCTATGTAACAAACCTGCACGTCCTACACATGTATCCCGGAACTTAAAATTAAATTTAAAAAATTTTTTAAAAAGCAGTTCTTGAGCCCCATTCCAGACCTCCTGAATCGGAAACTTGGGAAGGAGGGTTCAGTAATCTGTGTTTAATACATCCTCCTGGGGATTGTGATGCAAGCTCAATATTGAGAACCACTGAGTAATGTGTGAATGAGGTCAGGAGAGTTAAAGAAGTAGGCTGAGGGGAGAAGTCAATTCAGGCCAGTTCACTCCAAAACACCAACATTATTCTATATCTGAAAGAAAATTGAAAGGAACCTTAAGAATGATCTTCCTCAGGGTTAGAAAAGAAACTACACACAGCCTGAGGAACAATGGGAAAGGATGGTGGATAGTACCACCGATTTCTCTTGGGGTTGAAGCTGAAAGTGTTAATCAGGTCTACCGTACCTTATCTAAAATTTCAATGTCACCAAAGCTCTGGCAATTAAGAATTTTACTATAGGTCTGGTACCAAAACTCATTGGTGGCAAAATCTAACCGGAGTTCATCTGAGGCTTTACATTCATCATATTTATCCCGCTTCGAGTGAATATTCATGTTTTGCTTTAATTATCAACTTATTTGTAGGATAGCTCTGCTGGGGAGGCGGTGGGTCTGAGAGCCACTACAGGGTAGGAAGTTTAGCCCTTCTCTGTCCAGTGCTCCCCAGACTGCAGCTTCCTTGGGCACAAAGCCATAGCTTGAACCGCTTTGAGGCCCAGTAGCTTACATGGAGCCCTGTGTGCTGAATGAATGGGAAAGTTCCTATCATGAAAAGGTGTCATCAAGCAGGTCCAAGTGACCTCCAGTTTCCAGAGTTGAGGCAGTTAGCTTTGCTGTCATCACACCAGGCCATTGAACTCTCAGAGCAAAGACGAACTGAAAGTGAATGTAAAGATTACCCTTCCTTTCCTAAAAACAAAACAAAACAAAAAGCAAAACAAAACTAAACTCTATCCTTTATTTCAGTTGTATAGTTTTTCTGTAATATCCTTTCTCCTTTCTCCACTTAGTCATCATGTCTCCTTAGACTCCTCTGGGCTGTGATAATTTCTCAGACTTTCCTTGGTCTTGATGACCCCGACAGTTTTTTTTCATTTTAGTTGACATGTAATAATTGCACATATTTATGGGGGTACAGAATGATATTTCAATACCACTAATTTCTTAATTTTTAAATTAATTTCTTAATTTTTCCACTTACAGACTAGTAATCTACTCACAGACCAAGATAGCTGTATCTGTATTATAACACCCATACGTATTTTTGTCCAACTCTATTCTTCCATTTTTATCTTCTAGATCTTACCCAGTCAATCCAGGAAAATCTCTTCTTACACCCTTACAATTTCTCCCTCAGAATGTTTCAATTCTGAGGGAGAAATTGCCTAATTGATAAGTAAAAGCTAGTGTATATATATCTACTCAGACAGGAAAGCTACATGTTTTTATTTTATTTTATTTTATTTTTTTGAGACAGAGTCTTATTTTGTGGCCCAGACTGGAGTGCAGTGGTGCCATCTTGGCCCACTGCAAACTCTGTCTCCCAGATTGAAGCAATTCTCCTGTCTCAGCCTCCCGAGTAGTGAAATTACAGGTGCCCGTCACCACACCCAGTTAATTTTTGTATTTTTAGTAGAGACAGGATTTCGTCATGTTGGCCAGGCTGGTCTCGAACTCCTGACCTCAAGTGAGCCACCCGCCTCGGCCTCCCAAATTGCTGGGATTACAGGTGTGAGCCAGCGTTCCCGGCCAGAAAGCTACATGTTTTTAGATTGAAATACCCACGTACATTGTGTAGTGATCAAATCAGGTTAATTAGCATATTCATCACCTCAAACATTGATCATTTCTTTATGTTGGGAACTTTCAAAATCCTCTCTTCTAGCTTTTCAATATATGCAATAAATTATTATTAACTATAGTCACCCTACAGAGGTACACAGAACATTATAACTTATTTCTCTTGTTTAGCTATAATTTTGTTTCTGTTAACCAACCTCTCCCTATCCTCCACTCCCTCTATCCTCCCAGCCTCTAATAACCATTATTCTATTCTCTATTTCTATGAGCCCAGTTTACGTTTTTAGCTTCCAGATGAGCGAGAACACGTGGTATTGATTTTTCTGTGCCTGGCTTATTTCACTTAACATAATTGACCTTGACAGTTTTGAAGAGTACTAGTCAGGTATTTTATAGAATTCCCCTCTATTGAAAATTGATGTTTTAGCCTCTTGATTAGACTAGGATTATGGGTTTTTGGAAGGAAAACCACAGAGGTGGAATGCCACTTTTATCACACCATATTAGGGGTTATCCTTGATAGGGCTCTCCTTAGCTGAGGTGGTGAATTGGTTGCTATCTTATCACTCTCTGTATATCAGGACCCCCGCCAGCCTTTGATGCTCCAGGATTATGCCTAATTGCCACAGAATTCAGAATTGAGTTTTGGCTGACTCAGCTGTGCTAGCCTTGCCAATGGAAAAATAAATCCAACTCAAACCAACTCAAGAAAGGAATTTCTTGACTCATGTTTCTACAAAACCTAGAATACTGTTTTTAGGCATGGCAAGATCCAGGAACTCAATCACAAGCATTCAGAAACTCCCATGTATTGGCTGTGGTTTTTCTTGGGTTGATTTCATTTTTAGGTTGGCCCTCTCCAAATTATAGAAAAGATGATTCCTAGACATTCCAGAATCATTGCGTGATCCCAGAGCTAGGCTTTTTATAGAAGAAGAACATGATAGTATGAAAGCCCAGCAGAAGCCCCAGGAAAGCGCCATGCTCAGTTCAGGTCGGATGCTTATTTCAGGATCAGCTGCAGGAAATGTGCCACTCTGATTGGTCAGGTGTGAGTCACGTGCCCATACCCCTGCCCCCATCTAAAACCACGAGGACCGAAGAAGAGCAAAGGGAGAGAAAGGTGAATGGCAGTACACATATGATGTTTTTAGTGACTTATCTAAACTCGTTTGTTAAAGTGGAATTAGTACTATGTACAGGAGGACTTTTGAGAGCAAAAAGAGAAAATTTATATAATATTACCTACACTTAATTCTATGGTAAGCCAGGTGCTTTTCTAAGCATTTCACACATATCAACTCACCTGATCTGTAGAACTGCCCTAGGAAATAGACACCTTTATTACCTTAATTTTACAGACAAGGGAACCCAGGCACAGAGAAATTAGGTAACTCTCCCACCGTTATATGACTGATAATTGGCAGAGACAAGACTTGAACCCAGGTATTCTGACTCGGTGTGTTCTTAACCATCTTGTGATACTGTCTACTGAGAAAGTGATATGGGAGGGGTCAGTGAAGTGCTGGGTAGAGAAGGGCAGGGTCCGTGGCGAGGGCTCCACCCTCAGGCTTGTGCCCACGGACCTAAGTGAGAAAAGGAACTTCTGTTTTTGCGCCAAAATGTTGCATTTTCCAAGACCACTCTGGCCTGCCTTGCCCCCAACCCTGTGCCTATAAAAACCTGAGACCGTAGCAGGCACAGGCACATGCGGCTGGACATTGAGAGGAGCAGAGGAGCAGAAGGCTCAGACACCAGCAGATGCCAGCAGGCCATAGACGGCGGGAAGATGTCGAATTTGGTTGGCGTTGGTTGGAGGAGAGTCTAGCCGCTGGGTGGCCCAACTCCAGGGGAAGGCCACCTTCCCTTTCCATCCCCCTTCCGGCTTCCACATCCATCTCACTGAGAGCTACTCAATAGAACCTTGTGCTCATTCTTCAAGCCTACGTGTGATCCGATTTTCCCGGTACACAAGGGCAAGAATCGGGGACACAGAAAGCCTTCTGTCCGTATGATAAAGCAGAGGGTCTAATTGAGCTGATTATCACAAGCTGCCTGCAGACGGCAAAAGCTGAAAGAGCACACTGTTACACGTACCCACTGGGGCTTCAGGAGTTGTAAACACCCAACCCTAGATGCTGCCTTGGGGTCGGAGCCTAAAAAGGCTCCCCACGACCTGCCCATCTGCATGCTCCCCCTAGGGGGGCACCAAAGATGCAAGCCACACCCCTGTCGCATGCCCTGCATGGGGAAGAAGGGAACTCCTTCTGTTTCAAAAGCATTGGACAAAGTTAGTTTGATGGATGTTTCCTTTGGGACCAAGGCGCTTATGCAATTGCTGGGATTGTTGTTGTTATTGATTCAGAGCTGAGTCCTCATCTGAATGGAGCAGCCGACCCCAGGGTTCACTCCATTCTTGGGGACAGCCTCCATCCAGTGCCTGCCTGATGTGGAGGTCAAAGGCCTGTGCTCCTGGTCCCTGTAGGGTTATCACGGTGCCAGAGCTTCCTATCAGACCAGTCAACATGCCCCTCTGCCTGATGCTGCTTGCCTCAACCTCTTACAGGTATCATTTCTGGGACCATTCCCGAGTAAAACTTTTTCCTGCATAAAAATCTCATTTTAGAGTCTATTTTCCAGAAAACTCAACTCACAGAGGCCAACTGCTATTCTTCATATTTGTGCATTCCACAGGGTCTAGCATAATGAAATTGCAAATTGACTCCAAGATGAATGAATGATGTATAGGCATTTCTCAGGAAATGTTAAGATGAGACATATTGACCCCATTCTCTTCCTGATAAAAGGGCCTCAAAATACCTAAAATATTGACTTAAGTCTCTGCTTAAGGGTCACTCTACTACAAAGCCTTTCCTTATCAACTGGTATAAAATTCCATCCCCCTCTCTATTACTCTCAATCCCTCTCACTCTGCTTTATTTTCTTATCATAACACTTATCACCAAGTATCTCCCTCTCTGTTTATATCTCTGTCTCTTACTTTCTCTATCTCTAAATCTTTCTTTATATCTATTTCTAAATCTGTATTATCTCTATCTATCATCCATCTATATCTATCTTTAAATCTGTCTCTATTATCTATCTATTGATAAATATCTAGATATAGATCTCTGTCTTTAAATTACACACACACACACACACACACACACCCCTCCTTCTGCACCCCATTAATAAAGAGTCAAGAGAGGAAGAATTTCTATTTTGTTCATTTTATCCTCAGTGCCTACATCAGTCTCTGGCTTGTAGTGGGTGCTCATTAAGTATGTGTTGAATGAGTGAAAGCTAAAATCAAGGAGATGAAGTAAGAGAGAGGGCCAGGCGCAGTGGCTCACGCCTGTAATCCCAGTACTTTGGGAGGCCGAGGCAGGTGAGTCACCTGAGGTCAGGAATTCAAGACCAGCCTGGCCATGTGGCGAAATCCCATCTGTACTAAAAACACAAAAATTAGCTGGGCATGGTGGCAGGTGCCTATAATCCCAGCTACTTGGGAGACGGAGGCAGGAGAATCCCTTGAACTCAGGGGGCGGAGGTTGCAGTGAGCTGAGATTGCACCATTGCACTCCAGCCTGGGTGAAAGAGGGAGACTCCATCTCAAAATAATAAATAAATAAATAAATAAATAAAGAGAGAGGCAAAAAGGCAACTCACAGAAAGAATAAGCTGGTAGCATAGAGAACACCAGCAGCAGCCCTGCTGAGACATGCACCATGCTCTGAGGCTCAGACAACAGCTGTGTTCTGCACAGTGTACCCCTTTCCTCCTGGGCACCGGCTTGCACTCTGACCTTGAGTCTGGATCCTTTTCCATAGGCAATCGCGAGCCTGCTAATTACACAGTGTGTGATTTTAGACAAATCTCTTCCTCTTTCAGCTTTAATTTTTCTGTCTGTAAAATGAGAATTCTGTGCTTCTTACCTGATAGGGACTAAATGCAATACCTTACGTAAAGCTCTTAGGAGAGTCATGTACACAGTATGCTCAATAGATTCTCTGATTGGTTGTGATATTTGTGGCAATATTAGGAGATGTATGATCTGTTGGGGGCACAGAGGGGATTTATGCTCTGAACTGGACATTAGACAAAGATTAGACAACTTAGCTTCACTAATTCTGAGTCTGTGGTTTGAGGTGAAAATCTGAGTGGAAACTAATTTGCTTTTTCTAAGCAGAGCAAAGTTCACTCTTTGTATTGATCTGAGTAGGGCACTTTTCCTTAGAAACATACATACGTAGTTTTGCAGTGCAGCACAGGGCAGTGGTTAAGAGCATGAACTCTGGGGCTAGATCACTTGGGTTTAACTTTTGGCTCTATAATACACTAGCTCTGACACTGGGCAGTTATGTAACACCTTCTGCCTTGATTGTTTTCATCTTTAATATCAGGATAATGGAAAAGGGACTAGGTCTACTGTGCTCAGTTTTCCTTAGACCTTTTAGATACCTGTTTGAGCCTGCACATGGACTGGTCTTGTCACAACTGTCATGTGATGGCTAATTTACGATTGAATGTCTAGACAATAAAGCAAGATGATGCCAATGGGATTGTAAGTAAGTGCATGAAGAACTGGATGGTAGGCTGGGCGCAGTGGCGGAGGCTGAGGCGAGCGGATCATGAGGTCAGGAGATCAAGACCATCCTGGCCAACATGGTGAAACCCCATATCTACTAAAAATACAAAATGTAGCTGGGCATGGTGGCACGTGCCCGTAGTCTCAGCTACTCAGGAGGCTGAGGCAGGAGAATTGCTTGAACCAGGGAGTCGGAGGTTGCAGTGAGGCCAGATTGCACCACTACACTCCAGCTTGGCGACAGAGCAAGACTCCATCTAAAAACAAAACAAAACAAAACAAAACAAAAAAACTGGATGGTAGAGCTAACTGATGTGGCTAACTAGTGTTAGTTTTTGCAGCCATATAAAGCAATTATTCAGAACTTCACAGTGGCAGGCCTTCCAGCAACCTGGCAAAATTTCTCCTTGGATGGGCAGAATACCATTGCCCCTGACCTACGCACACCTATCAGACACCAAGGACACTTGCAAATTCCCCCTCCCCAGGCATCTCCCCAGTTTGATATTCTCTATGAACATGTGATGAAAGTGTATCCTTTGAGCTCTATAGTAAGTTGTGGTCTTTAAGATTTATGTGTCCAGGTACCCAATTCTATCAGCCTCTAACCTAGGTTTTCATAGAATTGCTTCAGTTCTAGGTAGTTCTGGAGTGAACATTTCTTGTTTTTCTGATCACCTTTTACTTATCCTCTCCAAAGGAAGATAAATTGCTGATTGTTGAGTATGAATCTACTGGGCCATGCACAACACAATGGCTAGTTACGAAGCCCCCAAAGTGAGAATCTGACTTGACTTTCTCTTGTGCTATAAATCTGTAGGAAGGGAAAGGGATTTTGCACTGCCAGTCTCCGTGAGCTAAGCGGACTGAACAGGATCTGCTTATTTACCAGTGCCTGATGGCATGTATCGGGGAGATTTTGACTGCAGGCTGTCAAGTCCAGACTTGGCATCAGACCCTGTTTTTATTTTATGTTTTTTCAAGAAGATTAAACATCAGCCATTAGTGAAGCTGATATTCCAATTGCTACTTGGGCTGGTGAACTTTGTGAATGTTCTGATAGGTTAGAATTGTGAGGAGAGAAAGTGAGGCAGGAGGGAATATTGATTCCCTAAACTCTAGCACTTTGAGATATACAATAAAAAAATTTTTTAGAAGTGGTGAGGGAAACACAGGTTGGTGAAATGATTTATTGAGAGCGAAGGCTAACTACACAGGGACATAGAATGTGAAATGACAATCATTGGAGACTTGGAAGGCTGGGAGGGAGGGTGGGTGGCGAGATATTACTTAATGGGTACGATGTACATTATTTGGGTGATAGGTACACTAAAAGCTCAGAATTCACCACTATGAAATATATTCATGTAACAAAATTGCACTTGTACTGCCTAAATTTGTACAATTAAAACATTTTGAAAATAAAGGCAAATGTAAGCATGCTTTCTTAAAAAACTTGGGTGTTTCATTGAAAGAGAGAAAAATTCTGCATCTTAAAAATTCCAGTTGGCCTTTTAGTTACTTTGTGGTCAATGATATTGTCTCACCTCTCAAATATCCATTGGAATAGTGATGGTATCAAGGAATACACAAATATAAATGAGAGGAATGCCATGATCCAAGGGGCAGAGGTCTGTGAATGGCTCGTAACTACCTTTCAGGATCTGAAATTCTGTGTGTCAGGGGCATGTGGAAGTGGAAAGCACACACTTCCATATCTGTGAAGTGTCTCTCTTTCCCTTGACGGGTCTGTGGCTTCTCTCAGACTCTCAAAGTTCAACCAATCAAAGATGAATTGATTCTCAAAGTTCAATCAATCAAAGGTGAATTAATTCAAAGTCATTAAGTTTGTAGCTTGTGCTGTGTCTTTAGGTAACACTTGGGTAGTGAAAATAAAGTAAAGAAAGAAAGCAAAAAGCAGTGCTTCCAAAGGGTTATATTATTTCAAGAGATTAACAAAGATTTGTCATGCATTCCAGAGCTGTGGGGTGGCAGTGCACTGCAACTTGTTTTTAGAGCCTGCCTGTTGCTGCCACCAAGTTCAGGCTGTCCTTGCCACCCCTCAGTGCCCATCAAAATAATGCACAGATAACAAAAGCTGTAGCAGCTTGACTGACCTCTGCTGCACCCAGAAATTTTGGGGGTAAACTACAAAGGGAAGCTTTGAATTTCTCTGTTACGGAAGGATAACCTCCATTTCCTGCTAATTAGGCCATATTAGGAGGAGGCAAGGATTTGTGGCAGATGAAATCAAAACTGAATTGAGAAAGTTATTAATGAAAATTAATCTGTAAGCTCTCCTTCATTCCCTTTTCTCTAGACTAGCATGGTTTCTTTCTTTCTATATAGCCATTTTAATATTCAGGCACAATTTTCCTCTTAATTTTCAACTATTGTTAGCATGATACTTATAATTTTTATAGTATTTACAAGATCTTTTAAATTCAACTTTTTCACTGAACATTTATTTTTAAAATAATGTTTTTATTATGAAAAAATTATATGATTATTATAGAAAATTTGGAAGCAAGAGGCAGTGACAATTAAAATCTAATAATATATTAAGTTAATGATAGATACGAAATTTCTATAGCCCAATTCAGGCCTCAATTCATCAACAAGGTTGCTTAGGGCCCAAAAGATTTTTTATTGTAGGTGTATTGCTATTATCGCATTTACCATATTTTAAAAAATCAAATCATTACCCGTAGTCTCATTTAAGAGCAGGTGCACTTTCTTACTCATTTTTCTCCACAGATTTCATTTAATCATCAGGTTTTTTGCAGCTTCTTCGAGGTATAATTGACAAATATTAAAATCCACATATTTGTTTATTATTATTTTGACTTTTTATTTTTTAATTTATTTATTTCTTTTCATAGGTTTTGGGGGGAACAGGTGGTGTCCGTTTATATGAATAAGTTCTTTAGTGATGATTTGTGAGATTTTGGTGCACCCATCACCCGAACAGTATACACTGCACCCTATTTGTAGTCTTTTATCCCTCACCCCCTTTCCAGCTTCCCCATCACAGAGTCCCTAAAGTCTATTGTATCATTCTAATGTTTTTGTATCCTCATAGCTTAGCTCCCACTTAGGAGTGAAAACATACGATGTTTCAAATCCTCATATTTAAAGTGAACAATTTGATGAGTTGGAAATACATTTATATGTATCCATGAAACCTTCACCCAAATTGAGTTAATTATCACCTGCTTCTCCCTTCTTCAAGCAACCACTGATTTCTGTCACTATAGATTAGTTTGCATTTTTGAGAATTTTATGTGAATGGAATCTTATTTTTTCTAGCCTCTTTCTCTCAGAATAATTTTTTGGAGATTCCTCTATATTGTTTTTTATATTTATAGCTCATTCCTTTTTTTTTTTTTTTTGTGAGACAGGGTCTTGCTCTGTTGCCTCCACCTCCCGGGTTCAAGCAATTCTCCTTCCTCAGTCACCCGAGTTTCCAGGACTACAGGCACGCACCACTATGCCTGGCTAATTTTTGTATTTTTGGTAGAGACGGGGTTTCACCATGTTGGCCAGGCTGAGCTCATTCCTTTTTATTGCAGAGTAAGAATTTGCTACATTTTTAAATCAATTTATCTATTGATGTGCATTTGGCTTGTTTCTAGTTTTTGGTTACTACAAGTAAAGCTACTATGAACAGTCACGTATATGTTGTGTGGACATATACTTTCATTTATTGTGGATAAATAGGAGTAGAATGGTTAGGTCATATGGTGACTGCATATTTACATTTTAAGAAATTGTTTCTCAAAGAGGTTGAACAGTTTTACATGTTCACTAGTAGTGTATGAGATTTCTAGTTGCTCCACATCCTTGAAAACACTTGATGTAATCAGTCTTTTCAATTTTAGCCATTCTAGTGGGTATGTAGTGGTGTAGTTGAACATTTTTTATTTGCTATTTGTATATCTTTTTTGGTGAAGTATTAATTAAAATATTCTGCCTATTTTTAATAAAATTGTGGTGGTGTTGTTAAGAGTTTTTTTTTTTTTTTTAAATGTATTCCAGGTATCAGTGCTTTAACAGATATATTATTTGTACAGATTTTCTCCCAGTCTAGGGTTTCTCATTTCCTTTTTAAAATAGTGTCTTTGGATAAAGTCTAATTTATGGTTTCTTTTCCTTCTTATATCCAAATCTTTGCCAAACTGAGGTCACTACGATTTTTTTTTCCTATTTTGCTCTCTCTAGAAGTTTTATAATTTTAACTCTTGTATTTAGGTTTATGTTTTATTTTGAGTTAATTTTTGTATATAGTAAGCGGTAAGAATCAAGATTCATTTTTGTACGTATAGATACCAAGTTGTTCCAGAACCATTTATTGAAAAGATTATTCTTTCTCTTTTAAATTGTCCTGGCACCTTTGTCAATAATCCTAAATATGTGGGTCTATGTTCTATTCTAATTCATTTATTGATCTATTTTTATGTGAATACCACACTGTCTTGGTTAACAAAACTTTGTAAAAGCTTTGAAGTTAGGCAGTACAAACCCTCTGGCTCCTTTTTCAAAGTTGTTTTTCCACAGAACTTTCTACAGAGACAGTCATGTAATCTGTAGATAATGACAGTTTTATTTCTTCTTTTCAAATCTGGATTCTTTTCAATTTTATTTATTTATTTCCTATTGCATAGAATAAAATCTCCAGCACTGGATACACATGTTCTCTGTCATAAAGAGAGGTTATAATTCTCAACTAGAGGAAGGACTTATGAAATGTCCCTTGGTGTATGGCAGTTTAGATTTCAGTTATAGAATGAGATTGTGTTCTCAGGATTACCTCTCTCCAATGCCTGATATTTTCCTCTTGGGCAGGCATCCAACATGAAAAGGATACTAGTGTCTGAGAGGGAAATCCAGTAGCCAGAAGGAAGGACTCTGCTTCACATTAATTCTCAGGACAATATTATTTGACTATATACAGATAGAATAATGATGACATGATAATTGTAGGCAGGAAGGCTCTGAAAAATAAAGCTTGAAGTAGAATCTGAACACCTCATTTTTGAAGGGTATCTCCAAATATTTTATTGGAATACCAGATATATGAATTTCTCTTAAATTCATAGGCTTCAAACGTTCTAAGAAAGCACAGTCCTGAAAAAATAACTTGAGGGGCTTCACAAAAGAAGATATACAAATGGCAAATAAGCACATGAAAAAAATGTTCAACCAATCATTAGGGTAATGCAAAGTAAAATCACAGTGAGACACTGCTACACACCCACTAGAATGGCTAAAATTAAAAAGACTGACCACATCAAGTGTTTTTAAGGATGTGGAGCAACCAGAAATCTCATACACTACTGGTATGTAAAATTGTTCAACCTCTTTGAGAAGTAGTACACATATGCACAGTCATATGAAAATGTTACATAGGCAACTGTCCTATACATTGAAGTTAATAAAAGATCTGAACACTTAGGAAAATAGGACTGAATAATCAATTAAGTAATTTTTTTTCTTTTCCTGCAGGTAACATTTCTCAGGATTAAAAAAATCTCTAAAAACATCATAAAGGAAAATGCTTTTTCTTTTTTTTTTTTTATTTTTTTGAGACGGAGTCTCGCTCTGTCGCCCAGGCTGGAGTGCAGTGGCCGGATCTCAGCTCACTGCAAGCTCCACCTCTCGGGTTCACGCCATTCTCCTGCCTCAGCCTCCCGAGTAGCTGGGACTACAGGCGCCGCCACCACGCCCGGCTAGTTTTTTTAATTTTTTTAGTAGAGACGGGGTTTCACCGTGTTAGCCAGGATGGTCTCGATCTCCTGACCTCGTGATCCACCCGTCTCGGCCTCCCAAAGTGCTGGGATTACAGGCTTGAGCCACCGCGCCCGGCCGGAAAATGCTTTTTCAACAATTTTTCTTCTATGAATTCACTTCTCACTTCTGGAGAAAAAACTGAGTGAAAAATTGATGAAAAAATGTTCATCTAAATGGCAAAATATTCTAAGCTAAGCAAAAAGCATTTTTTACATGCCAACGATTGAGTTACCAAGAGTGGGTATTGGCTGTGTACGCCCAGGAGGTCCTGGCTAGGAGAATATCACTGCTGACTCCATCATACGCTGGGATTGTTGGGTTTGCCTAAGAGCAGCGGGGAGAGTTTCATTTTAGAGCACCTCTCTGTCCCCACCCCAATCTTTTTGTGATCAATAGAATATATTAAAACGACAGTTTGCAAACTATGAAAAAGAGCTTGCAAACCTCACAGAAGAGAAGTCTTTAAAAACTACTTAAAATTTTAAAGACATAGGGTCTTTCCATGTTGCTTAGGCTGGTCCCAAATTCCTGGGCTTAAGTGATCATCCCGCTGTGGCCTCTGTGTAGCTGGTGTGCCATCGTGCATGGTGAAGAGAAGTTTTTAAAATGATTATTTTTGTTTTATTATACAAGTAGTATGAGTTCTCCGGGAAATCAATTTAAAAGCATATTTCACTATCCAAGTAAACATAAAAATATGCACATATATTTATTTTTATTTTTATTTTTTTGAGATAGAGTCTCACTCTGTTGCCCAGGCTGGAGTGCAGTGACGTGATCTCAGCTCACTTGCAAACTCTCCTTCCCGGGTTTAAGCGATTCTCGTGCCTCAGCCTCTGGAGTAGCTGGGATTACAGGCGTGCACCACCACATCTGGCTAATTTTTGTATCTTTAATAGAGACAGGGTTTCACCATGTTGGCCAGGCTGGTCTCAAACTCCCGACTTCAGGTGATCCAACTGCCTTGACTTCCTAAAGTGCTGGGATTATAGGCATGAGCCACCATGCCTGGACTACGTATTATTTTTTTAACATATAGATATCCATATATTTTCTAAAATATGAGAATCAATATATACATATAGATTTATCCTTAAACTTGTTTTATAACATACAATTTTCCATGTACTTAAATATTCAAAATCACAATTATTAATATTTTATAACATTATTTCATCTGTATATAATTATTTAGTCAATTCCCTATATTTAACAATTAGGTTGTTTCCAATTTACAACATTACCAAGATTGCAGAGATTGATATTTTTGTGTTTATTTAATAGATTATTTTTCCATAATAAATTCTCAGAAATGAAAATATTGCTGAAGGATCAAAACACTTTTGAGATTTTTGCACGTGTTGACAAATTTTGACCTAATAGATTGCTAGTAGCAGTGAGTGAGGGTACTCATTTCATCACATACCTGACAGCAGTGAGTATTATTTTAAAAGACATATATGCCAAGTTGATGGAATAAAGTGTTATCTCTGCTTCGTCTTTCATTCCTTTAATTACCAGTCATGTGAGACTTTTAAAACACAAATGTTTTAATGGTCATTTCTATTTATTCTTTTGTAAATGATCATTCTTTTATTTGATCAATACTTATTGATTGCCCACTATGTGTGAAACACTGCAGAAGGTGTAACATTCAGCAGCAAGTGAGAGAGAGACAGCCCCTGCCCTAATGCAACATAAAGTTTTTTTTTTTTTGAGGACAGAGTCTCACTCTGTTGCCTAGGCTAGAGTGCAGTGGCATGATCTCGGGTCACTGCAACCTCGGCCACCTGGGTTCAAGTGATTCTCGTGCCTCAGCCTCCAGAGTAGCTGGGATTACAGGTGTGTGCCACCACATCTGGCTAATTTTTGTATTTTTAGTAGAGACAAGGTTTCACCATGTTGGCGAGGGTGGTCTTGAACTCCTGACCTCAGGTGATTTGCCTGCCTTGGCCTCCCAAAGTGCTGAGATTACAGATGTGAGCCACCGCCCCAGGCCTCTTATGCTGGTTTTCGATGTGAGTAAGTGATATACAAAAATGTAGGAAAATTGGTCTCCCTCTGTCTCTGGTTTATTTCTTCCTTTATCATTGATTAGAAAGATATTTGAAATTCTAGATTATAAATTTATTTGTATTTATTATTTTTTTGGGTCTCCTGAGTGTCGTTTTAACACTTAATAATTAAATCCATCCAAAATGTACATTATTGTATCTTGTAAGACAGTGATTTATCTTCCCACGGAAACAGTTAACTCTATTTTAGCACCATTTATGAAATAATCCTTCCTCTTCTTGAATGATTAGTAATGCCACGTTTATCATATACTAAGTTCTTTTTGAGTAGATATATATTAGGATCCATTTCTAGGCTATTTGTTTCTACCATCAATTTTTATGTGTGTACTACGTTATTGTAGTGTCATAATATATTTTATTATCTGGTAATGTAAGTTCACTTAATTTATGTGAGAATCATTAATTAAACTGGTTTTAGTAGCTGCTGGAGTTCAGCCTGACTGATGAGATTGTATGGTTTTTATGATGTCATATAAAGATATGTAAGAGCAAAACCTTTTCTTTTTTTTCATATGGACTTTTTTCCTTTGACTATAATGTAGCACATGTTGTAAAACTTTGGATCGTCCAGAAAAACACAAAGGAGAAGATAAACATCACCCAATTCTGTCACCAGAGATAGCCTTTTAAAATATTTTGAATCATGTACCTCTGGCCTTTTAGAGATGCACATGATACATATTATTTTACATTATCCTGCAGAGATTGTACTTTCTTTTTCTAATGATATCTCAGTGGAGCACTTTCTATGTCATTACTCAGTCTTTTAAAACATTAATTTAATGATTTCATATGACACGTAGAATGTATCATACTATATTTAACCATCCTTAGGTTTATTTGTAGTCTCTATTTTAAATAGGGCCACAATGAACATTCTTAGGGAGTAGGTTGGAGGTTTTTGGGCTCCGTTTCACTCCTTATTTTTCTTCTTTCTCCATCCTTTTAGGAAAGAGTTATTTTGGTAAACTGGAGAACAGTGATAGCTTTGATATGCTAAACGTTCAGACTTATCCCAAGGAAACCCGTTTATATGGTTTGGCTGTGTCCCACCCAAATCTCATCTTGAATTGTAACTCCCACAATTCCCACGTGTGGTGGGAGGAGCCTGGTGGGGTAATTAAATCACAGGGGCGGGACTTTCCCTTGCTGTTCTCGTGCTAGTGACTAAGTCTCACGAGATCTGATGGTTTTAAATACTGGAGTTTTCGCGCACAAACCGTTTCTTTGCCTGCCCCTGTGGAGGTAAAATGTGACTTGCTCCTCTCAGCTTTCTGCCGTGATTCAGAGGCCTCCCAGCCACGTGGAACTGTAAGTCCATTGAACCTTTTTCCTGTATAAATTATCTAGAGTTGGGTATGTCTTTATCAGCAGCATGAAAATGGACTAATACACCTATTAAGAGTAGCAAGGAATGATGCTGTGAGTAAAAGATGGAGTTAGGCGGGGGTCAGTGGCTCAGCCTGTAATCCCAGCACTTTGGGAGGCCGAGGCGGGCGGATCACCTGAGGTCCGGAGTTCGAGACCACCCCGACCAACATGGAGAAACCCCGTCTGTACTAAAAATACAAAATTAGCCAGGTGTGGGGGCGCATGCCTGTAATCCCAGCTACTCAGGAGGCTGAGGGAGGAGAATCGCTTGCACCTGGGAGGCAGAGGTTGTGGTGAGCCTAGATTGCGCCCTTGCATTACAGCCTCAGCAACAAGAGTGAAACTCCGACTGAAAAAAAAAAAAAAAAAAAAAAGGAATTAGCAGCCGAGTGTGGTGGCTCACACCTGTAATCTGTAATCCCAGCACTTTGGGAGGCCGAGGTGGGTGGATCACAAGGTCAGGAGTTAAAGACCAGCCTGACCAATATGATGAAACCCCATCTCTGCTAAAAATACAAATATTAGCCAGTAATCAGAAGTTAAAGCATTCATTCATTAATCTATTCATCAAATGGCTAAGAAGTTTCTAAAGTGCTCTCTTCTATGGAATATGAAGATAAATGAGATTTGACCCCTAACTTCAAAGAACCATGATCAAAATTTGTGTCTATGTGTGCCTGTGTGTTTGCGTGTGAATGAGGGAGATACGCAACAGGTAATTATGATATAACACGATAACTGATATACAGAAACATGAACATTTTGCTTGATCCGTAATTGATCCAATCCCTAATCTCAGTCTCCTGTTTTTACCCATTATTCCATGCTCCTAATAAAAATAACATTTGCAAATATCAACAGGGATATCTAAATAGATACACATTCATGTCCTATGTTTTACAGTATGGTGTGCATCCTACATGTACAGGGTCGATTTTTCTACCTCCCTGAGATAAGCTCCCACATTTATTTGCTACGGTGCAAGTTTCCTCCCTTTTTCAATGATTCAAAGAATAACAAGCCAGACATCCTTGGCAACTCAAGTCATTTCCATGTATTAAAATCAAAAGATGTACTGGTTAGCTATGGACTGCTGTCTCTTACCCCATTCAGAAAGATGAGGGTCACCAGCAACATTTCTTTCATTTTACATTGTTGATATTACATTGTTATTACATTGTTTTAATCCGTAGTCCTTGTGGAAGGTGGCTGTTGCCTGTTCTACCTTGTGAGGGAGCTTAGCTAATCAACCCTTATTAATTAGTCACTAATATGGACTATGTACCGACAACTGTTTTCACTAAGTGGTGGCAGCACTAATTGATGGGGCATAATGAGCCCCTCCCGAATTACAAAGAAACACTGCTCCGTACCCTCTGTAGATGATCCCTTATAGATGAAGGGCTACCAAGGGAAGGCTGGAACAGGCATGGGATGGCAGGGTCTAATTTGTTTTTAACCTGCTTTTAAGAAGTTGCTTAATTAATATGGGATTAGCACATTTGAAGGCTTGAACAGGTGCAAACACACGCTTGTAACCAGCTGTGTAATTGACCGCAGTGCAACAAGCCAGGGCTGAGCATGCAGACCTCACTAATCACCTGCTAACCTCCTATCTATGGCTGTAAAAAGACCTGTTCTTTCTAGTGCGGGATTCCCTGAATCTGTCTGGAAGGCCATGTATGTTGGGATGAGTTGACATTTTTGTGTTTTTGAGCAAACCTTTGTAAATGGGTTCGTCTCCACATATGATACCCCAGAAACATTGCTGCTCCCCTTTTCTTGGTTTGTTTTTGTGGCCTTACTAAAAATCTGGGGAATCTTGTGGATGTTGTACAGATGCTCCTTGCCTTCGAAGGAGTTACATCTCAATAAACCCACTGCAAATTGAAACTATTATAAGGAAAAAATGCATTTAATACACCTCTAGGTTTATCAAATGTCATAGGTTAACCTAGCTGACTTTCAGCATACTCAGAACACACGTTAGCCTGCAGCTGGGCAAAATCATGTAACACAAAGCCCAATTTACAATAAAGTGTTGAATATCTCATGTAATTTATTAAATAACATACTGAAAGTGAAAAAACGAATGGCTGTATGAGTACTCAAAGTATGGTTTTTACTGAATGTGTACTGCTTTTGCACCATTAAAAGTGAAAAAAATTGTAAGCCAAACCATTGTAGTTGGGGATCATCTGTATATGCTGTGGGTAAATAGGTCTCCAGGCTTAGATCTCAAAGAATTCCAGTGTTCTTGGAGCCTTTAGGAATAGCTACCTAGTCCAGGGGTTGGCAAACTGCAGTGTGGAGCCAATTCAACCTATGACTTGTGTTTAGAAACCAAATTTTATTGGAAAACAGCCATGCTCATTTATGTACTTATCCATGCTGCTTTTGTGTTACAGTGGCAGAGGTGAGTAGTTGTGTCATTGAGTATATGATGTGCAAAGCTAAAATTATTGGCTATCTGGCTCTATATAGAAAAAGTTCCCTGACCCTTGAGATCAAGGGTCCAATCCGTAATATATTTTTCAGCTTTTGAAGTAAAATTAAGTAAATTGCCCTTTAAAAAAGTGTTTTCAAGGAGCTTACTGTCTAGCAGAGATGAAATATCCAAAATGTGTATAAATTCCTTCCAAATTGCTATTTCTTCTTACGTGAAATCTCATTTTTCAGAACTTCACTTCTCATTATTTTTTATTTTCCTGCACAATAGATTGGGATCTAGGCTTAAATCTAGTTCCTATTCAGTCTGTGTCACCATACCTAGCGTCAGTGTACCACATATTTGTTAATTTGTTTATTATCTGTCTTCCTCTATCACAATGCAAGCTTCACAAAAGAAAAACTTTATATTTCTTATTCACATATCCCTAGGGCCTAAAATAGCAACCTGAAATATGAAGCCCATTCTCTCTTCTTTCCTGTTAATACCGCCTCCTCTTCCTCTTCTCCCCCTTTTCTTACTACTTAGTCCTATTTGCATCTTCTTTCCTCGTCAATTCAAGGCTTTCAATCGGTCTTTCTTAGTAAGACATCTCTTTCTAGATTTAGACAAGAACACACACAAAAATGTGTTTTATGGAATATAAGAAGCCATCAGTTGTAAGCTGTTCCATTATTTTATATACCACTAAGAAAGAAAAAGCACTGGCAATTAATCTATAACACATGCTGAGTCTCCTTGATTGAAAAATACATCCTTGTTCCAGAATTGTTAAAATGTGAAACAATATGCACCTTAAAAGAAATGAAGGAGGAGAATTGTCAAGTAGGTGGGAGAGTGAAGGAGAATTGTCAAGTTGGTGGTGATTTTTGATTTTCAAAGCTTATGATTTTATGATTATGATTTTCAAGGCTTAGCTAACATTACATCTCAAACCAAATCACAAACATTTATTGAGTAATTGCTTTGTGCAATATTCTGGCCTGGTGCTTCCTCCAAATCATCCCTTACCATAGCACCTCGGGGAACTCCTTGGCGTGCATCCCCCAAGCTATAGAGACTCAGAGTCTGATGAGCCAATTTAGGGCTTAATTATATACTCCTTTTATTGATCACCATTGTTTCTAATGACATAGTCTTTTCTCCACAACTAATTTATAAGCCCCTTGAGCACAGGAACTGGTTTTTGAAAAACGATGTATTCTTCACAGTGCTTTCCCTTTCTATTGCCCAGGGAGAACATGGCAATATAAGGGCTCGTGGGATTGAATCTTAAGTACAGAGAAAACCAAAGAATGCTTTTAGATAGACAGATAAGAGACCAGTGGAGAAGAACAGATTGAAGGTATGTGTGAGAAACGTTTTGTAATGAAAAGAAAATTGATGACATATGCTTCCAGAGGGTGCTGGCGAGATTGATTCAAAAGCATAGGGCTAGGGGACTGAGTAAGGAGAAAGAAGTTGCAGATGAAGGATAAATGGACAGGAACAAGAAAGGCCTTCATCATTTAAGAATCTGAAAGAGATAAGGTAAGGAGGAGGCTAAATGGGAAGAAAGGAAGAAAACAAACCTCTTCTAATTTTGTTAGCTTCACTCTTCCAATGTCCTCCCCACCTCTTCTCAAGTCTCCAGAGAATTCGTCTCCAAATGAAGCCCATTCTCTCTTTCCTGTTAATACTGCCTCCTCTTCTCTCCCTCTTCTTACTACTTTCCCTCCTTAGGCCTACTTGCATCTTCTTTCCTTGTCAATTCAAGGCTTTCAATCGGTCTTAGTAAGACATCTCTTTCTAGATTTAGACATATTTTAGGAATTATGAGGACAGAAAGGCAATGCAGGGGAATATGGGGAAGAAGAAGAAGCCTGTAATTTATGAATCACTTTTTTTTTTTTTTGCATCTCCTAGGATCTTTACCTGGACCTTTCATTTAATCACAGGCACCTTCCTTTAAAATTTTAGATACCTGTCCAAGGGCTCACTAACAAAGCTATTGCATAAATTCCAGTCTCTCTGGTTTCAGAACCCATGCCCCATGCTGACTTTTTTATTTGTATAACATCATGTTGCCTTCTTATAGAGATAGTTCCTTCTTCTAATTATGAAAGATTTGTGCTTATGGGTATTCTTATGTTTAATACCTAGTTTTCATTACTTGAAGAGATTTTGGCAAGATTTAGTACTTTTTAAACATATTTAATTGCACAAGTAATACAGGCCCTCAGGAAAAACAGTCAAACAATAGTGATAGGCAAAATGAAGAAAACGAAAAATTATTCACCATCCTTTGTGCCATGGCTTTCAAAATCAGTAAGATGAAAACCAATCCTCCTTCATTACAAAGTATTTTGAATAAGAATATAAGCTTAAGTGCTCATTCAGCAGTAGACAGACATGGACCAATAGCTCAATGGCCTAACATTTCATCCCTGGACCAAAGCATTAGTTTGAGGCCTTCTTGTGTGGGATCTGTGAATTGTTTTTATTTTCTTTCCTAATGAGCAATTGGACTAAAGGATCAGGTTTAATTATAACTAGAGTCCCTTTCTGTTTGTACATCACTGCAGACCTAATTGTAGGCTGGCATCCCTGCTGCGGCCTGAGTGGTCATTAGCTTGCTGATAATGAACTATGCTTGTCAACATGGCCTCATTAACCATTGTTTTTTTTCCAGCAACATGGTTGTAAGGGTTTGAACTTGTGATTGAGGATGTGCTGGACTCATCATGCTGAGGGAAACTTGTCCAGTTACGTGGCTAGAACCAAAGAATTTTGGCTCAGACAAGTGATGCCATCCAAGGATAACTGGATCTATGCTGCAGCCTCAGGAATGTGATGTGTCAGGAAGAACCCTGACCTGAGAGTTAGAGAGTGAGATTCCTATCCCAGCTTTGTAGCTGTGTAGCCCTGTGACTTTGGGCTAATTGTATCACTTTCTGTCCTCCAGTTTTCTCACCTGAAAATAAGAAAGTTCTACTCAATGATTGGTGAGATAACTTTTTGTCAATAAAAATAATTTTGCAAACATTTTTTTCCTTTTTTTAAATCAGTGATTTTATCTTCTTAGGTTATACACTAGAGGGCAGTGGTACATTAATATTATAAACTATGAATGCACTTGGTACTGCACTCAGCTGAAAGTCACAGACATTTAAATTAGGAAGGGATCTTATCTATTTCTCATTCAAAATATAGGAAGCTGTTCTGTAGTGTCCCCAACAGGTATTCTTCATGACACTGTTGAACATTCCTAGTGTTGGGAATTTTGCTACTTCACAAGGCAGCTTTTTTTCTTGTTAGTTCTAGTTATTAGAAAGTTCTTTCTTCAATTAGTGAAAAACCTGCTTTCCTATAACTTTTATCTGCTGGTCTTGCAACATGGCAGAAAACTGTATCGCCTTCTTGTAATGGCATTTCAAATCTTTTATAGAGTCGCATTACTGAATAACTATTCTTACCATTTATTGGTAATTAGTAATTGTAAATTGTAATTTATTGAGTATCAACTATGTATCAGCATTGTACCAGGCGTCTTAGTTCCATTATTTTATTTAATTCTCACAATAAGCTCTGAGGGAAGTTTCATCTTTATCTGTATTTTACAAAGGCTCAGATCAAAACCACTGGTAAGCCATGTAGGTCGGATTTGAACCTAAGTCTGATGAAAACCCCCGTTGCTCACAAAACACCACCTCCTTTTTTAGAGGTGAAGACAAGACCCAGAGAAGGGAAGCCACCTGCCTGAGATCACACAGTAAATAGGAACAGAATAGGAACCAGATTCTAGATCTTTGGAGAACACATTCAGTTTTTCTTTGCCCTACAGCACAGTGCACTCAAGACCGTTGTCATTTACTTCCCAAGTCCTCTTTTCTATATGTTAAATGTTCCTGTTTCCTCTCATTGTTATTCCAATGGTTTCTTTGCTGTCCTGTCATGTCCTCTGAGCGTACCCTTAGTTTGCTGCATCCTTTCTTTTCTTTCTTTTTTTTTTCTTTTGAGACAGGGTCTCACTCTGTCACCCAAGATGGAGTGCAGTGGTGCGATTTTGGCTTATTGCGGCCTCGACCTCCCAGACTAAGGTGATTCTCCCACCTCAGCCTCTCAAGTAGCTGGGACCACAGGTGCACTCCACCACGCCTGACTAATTTTTGTTGTTGTTGTTGTTTGAGACAGAGTCTCACTCTGTCACCAGGCTAGAGTGCAGTGGCACAGTCTTGGCTCACTGCAATCTCTGTCTCCCGAGTTCAAGTGATTCTCCTGCCTCAGCCTCCCGAGTCGCTGGGACTACAGGCACGCCAGCACGCCTGGCTAATTTTCATATTTTTTGTAGAGATGGGGTTTTGCTGTGTTGCCTAGGCTGGTTTTGAACTCTTGAGCTCAAGCGATCCGCCCACCTCAGCCTCCCAAAGTGCTGGGATTACAGGCATGAGCCCATCCTTTCTAAATTATAAAACTCAGAATTCAAAACAGTGATCTGTTTGAACAGGAGAGAAATCACTGAGACTGTATTTCCTGTCATTTGGACTTAATTTTCTATTATCATTGTCTAAGGTTGCACTAATATTTTAATATAATGTTGGCTTATTTCAAGTATAAGGTCAAAAATACCTTTTGTTCCTTTTAGTTTTACTTTAAATTTTTTTTTTTTTTGAGATAGAGTCTTGCTCTGTCGCCCAGGCTGGAGTGCAGTGGCCTGATCTTGGCTCACTGCAAGCTCCGCCTCCCGGGTTCACGCCATTCTCCTGCCTCAGCCTCCCGAGTAGCTGGGACTACAGGCGCCCGCCACAGCGCCCGGCTAATGTTTTGTAGTTTCAGTAGAGACGGGGTTTCACCATGTTAGCCAGGATGGTCTCGATCTCGTGACCTCGTGATCCGCCCGCCTCGGCCTCCCACAGTGCTGGGATTACAGGCTTGAGCCACCGCACCCGGCCTAGTTTTATTTTAATTTTTATGAAATATAGGAACAAGACAGAGTGATCCTGTTATGTTCCTATTGATAGAAAAAAAATCCTCCCGATCTGATGAGTGTTTCTGAATTGATAATAACATAGAATAAATTTCTGAGTTCTTAAGATATTCAAGGCATATGAACATGAAAATACTTGCATTTCTGGGATGATGATTGGATTCATTTTATATGTCAACATCCATTGTTGTGTTTGCTTTCCTATCAGAAATGCATGCTTGCTGTGTGTTGTGGACATTCATTGCTGTTTCCTTCCTGCCTATTATCTTTTGTCATAGCATGACTTTGACATCCTTTTAAGAAAGGCTATGTGCAGCCCAAGAGGAGCTGTTGATCAAAAGGGCCCTGTCCTTGTCTAGCCAAGAGTTGGGTATGCGAAGCAATGCTCTCTGCCCCAGGACTAGAAATCCTGATTCTAGTGGTACGGGATGGAAAATTAACAGTGACTGATTCATCCTGGTAATACCAGTGCCTCTGAACAGCCTGATGACCTGACTTTTCAACATTTCCTTTGATCTGTGAGCCAATAACTTTTTAATATATATATGCATATATATGTATAATTTCAAAAGTTAGAATCAGTTTCTGATGATTGCAGCCAAAGCAATCCTCACTCATACATTAATCTTTGGGATATATTTACTTTTCTTGAAATAGCCTTATCAGAAAGTTCTACCTTTTCATGACATAGCAGAATAGCTCATCTATGCAACAGAGTTTGTTGATCTAATATATCTATTATAGAAACTTTTGTAACAATTTTTGGGATGACAATTTTTAAAATATGTTTTCCACATCTAACACTATAGATGTGTTCCGAAAAACTAGTGAGAAGTGAAATTTCATAAATTGACTTTACTAAGGGCAATTGCCAGTCAAAAAAAAAAATCAATGTTGACTCATTTTGTATGCTAATCATCCATCTGTTTTATAAATTTTAAATTTGATGAATTTAGCTTTTTTTTCCAAGAGGGAAACATTCTTATGTTTTCAATTAAATGCTAATTCATGTTTGAAACCTATTAATATGTAATTTTGGTGGTGATATTATATCTTTATTTAAGCAGTGTTTTCTGTATCATAGACATTAAACCATCACAGCAATGGGACCTTTTCAATTCTATTTTTCTTACTGTGTTCTTATCTGCACACTGGGCATCTCTTTCATGTGGGAAAATTCCAAATTCATTTATAGTTTTATTCTTGACTTTCTGAGCTTCGGATTCACATTCTCAACTTTTTGCAGGAAATATTTATTGGATTTTTCTAAAGGCACATACAGTTCCATGTGACATCCTCAAACCAAATTATTTATCTCAAAGTTCAGTATTGAGAATATCATTTGCTACATTCTATATCACCTCTTTGATGGTCCTAGGTGGAATTTTCTCTCTGTTTTCAGTACAGAGAAGAAATGAGCTTTTCCTAAGTCACTGACTTGCTCTGCTCTCACAGACCCTGTGGCTCTTCCAGAGTTTTGATTATTAATACAAAGACTCTTCAAGTCGAAATCATGGCCTCTCTGGCCCACTTGTGGCTTCCACTTACTTTTCTATCCTTGTTTTTCTCTGGCTTCATTGTTTTCTTTTTTTTTTTTTTTTTTTTTTTAGGCGGAGTCTTCACTCTGTCGCCCAGGCTGGAGTGCAGTGGCACCATCTCAGCTCACTGCAAGCTCCGCCTCCCGGGTTCCCGCCATTCTCCTGCCTCAGCCTCCCGAATAGCTGGGACTACAGGCGCCCGCCACCGCGCCCAGCTAATTTTTTTTTGTATTTTAGTAGAGACGGGGTTTCACCGTGTTAGCCAGGATGGTCTCGATCTCCTGACCTCGTGATCCGCCCGCCTCGGCCTCCCAAAGTGCAGGGATTACAGGCGTGAGCCACCGCGCCCGGCCCTGTTTTCTTTCTTTTAAAAATTTTTATCTTGTTATTTTACCTTACTGTATAGTATGCATTTTTGGAAACTTCTGTAAATCTTTTTTTCCCCCCACTGGATAGTAAAAACTAAACACATGAATTGGTGCCTTTTTTCCACCTGTCTTTTTCTGTTGCTTAAAATTCATCTCTTTGTTAAAGGCATCTTTAAGCTGCCTGCCTCTGAGGCTTAAAACTTGGAGTCATTTAAAGTGCTCTCTATCCTCCATTCTCTGTGTCTGGTTGTCCTGTCCTCAGAAGTTGTTCAGTTGTGCTTCCATAATATCTCTTGCAAACTGGAGAAAAAATGGAAAGGTGGTCATCTGTTTGGAAAATTTGGGAACAGAAATTGAAGAGATGTAATGATCTCCATCCTTCAGATCACTGATCTTTTGGTAAAATCAGCTGCTTTCCCCCCAGTCTGTTCTATCTTTTACCTTCTTACTATGATTATTCTATCTGGATTAATTAATTCTTCATTACCAGTCATCTGGATGACTAAAATTATAACATAATTGATTTTTTTTTTTTTTTTTTGTCTTTAGATCAGTGGTTCTCAAACTGGAGTAGGCATCCACATTCCCTGAAGGACTTGTTAAAACACAGATTTCTGGGCCACACTTCCAGAGTTTCTGATTCAGGACATCTGGGGTGGGGCCCAAGGATGTGCATTTCTGGCATGTTCCTGGGTGCTGCTGCTGCCCTGGGGACCACACTTTGAGAACCACTGCTCTAGACTGTCCCCTTCTCTGTGCTACACACTGCTCCCGGGGTATAGTTGTTGGAGGAGTGCTACTTTTCTCAAAAGTTTTCATTGCCCCTGCATTGTTTATTTTATTTATTTTCACATGTCAAATGTCCTGCCTTGTATTCAAGATCCTGAATGATCTAAATGCAACTTGTCACTTTCATTTCCTGGTATTTCTCCCTAGTCTTGTAATACTACTTCTTTTCCTTTCCTAATCTCTGCTTATTGGTAATGCACTCATTCTCTTAGCTCTCTGCTCAAATCACATCTACTTCATGAAGCCTTGTCTGATATTGCCATTTGCCCACTGAAGGTCAGCCGTCTTTTATTCTCTTACAGTGTTTTCAGCATTATGCCTTTAATTATTAGTGTAGTTGTCTTCTCTCTTCTACTGAATTTAACAAACTCCAAAACAAGAAGCAGGGACCTCATGCATTATACATGG
This sequence comes from Theropithecus gelada, assembly GCF_003255815.1. Classification (NCBI taxonomy): domain Eukaryota; kingdom Metazoa; phylum Chordata; class Mammalia; order Primates; family Cercopithecidae; genus Theropithecus; species Theropithecus gelada. Next base: position 21,599,456 of record NC_037671.1, read on the forward strand.
AAGGTCTTTAATTAATTCACTTGAATAGCTACTGTATGGAGGTTTTGGGGTGGGGACATAGAAGATGAATGTTATTATAAAACAGTTGTAGAGTTTTCCTGAGATCAGTGGTAAAAATCATATCATTGCCCACTGTCAGTAATATAAGTGAAATATTTCACGAAACATACAATAAGCAATCAAGACTTAAAGACTCCAAATTATCTCATCATACCATGAGATTTCAACTGAATAGGAATTTTTGTCTCATCTTGATTATTGCCAAAGTTTATTAATTAAATATTATGACCAGTTTATGGACCAAATTATATAGATGAGAGTCTGTCATAGGAGTATACCCTACACTTGCCAATTTCTACATAATAAAATGTTATCTTTATATGCAGAAAAGTGAATAACTATATTAAAATAGCCTGGCCACAAAACACTGTTTCTGGTGTATTAATAAGTGCTGTATGTATAAGGGGGTTTTCTATTATATCAAATACTTTTAGAAAGTTTTAGATTAAGCTATGTTAAATCTTATTGAAGACTCCTCAGAATCCATATGTGCTAATATGTTGTAGAAGGGGGCATATAATATTTACCATTTTTTTAAAAGTTCTTTTTTTTGTTCTAATTATTTTATATTAACGTGGTTTTTTTTTTTTTTCTTTTTGAGTGATGAGGCCTTGCTATGTTGCCCAGACTGGTCTCAAACTTCTGGCCTCAAGTGATCCTCTCACCTTGGCTTCCCAAAGTGCTGGAATTACAGGTGTGAACCACTGCACCCAGCCTATTTTATTTTAATTTGCAGAAAAGCTCATCATGATAACTTCTCTTACATCACATTTTGGGAAGCTAGGTACAAAACTGTTTGGAAAAGAGGCAATTGCCATTGCAATGATCTGAAACTAGTAGCACTGAGCCTTAGATGTGTACATACCTTCACCCACGATGAAAATGAATCCCATGGTAACAACCCTGGAAGCAGTTAGTGTATTTCTTTTTTCTTTTCTCTTTCTTTTTTTTTTTTTTATTTGAGACGGAGTCTTGCTCTGTCACCCAGGCTGGAGTGCAGTGGCCTGATCTCGGCTTACTGCAAGCTCCGCCTCCCGGGTTTATGCCATTCTCCTGCCTCAGCTTCCCGAGTAGCTGGGACTATAGGCGCCCGCCACCTCGCCCAGCTAGTTTTTTGTATTTTTAGTAGAGACGGGGTTTTACCACGTTAGCCAGGATGGTCTCGATCTCCTGACCTCATGATCCGCCCGCCTCGGCCTCCCAAAGTGCTGGGATTGCAAGCATGAGCCACCGCGCCCGGCCAGTTAGTGGATTTCTTTTGTAATTTCTCTGGTTCTTCTAAGTCACTGGGCAAGAGTTCTGTTGAGGATGGGCCAGGGAGTTGCTGGACTAAAGACCCAGTTGGTTATTTCATTTGACTGCAATGAGCTCTTGCTGCCAGTTCAGGATTCTACTCAACCCATTGTCTGAGCCGGATCCACATCCTTGACAGAGCTCCAGCAAGACGTCTCCTTTCACAAGTCTTTCTGGAAGATACTGTGTTCAGATGTGTTGATAGCAATTTAAAGCCAAGTGCTAAGATTACTACTATAAGAAGTTAAAGCAAGGACCTGGGAAACCAAGGATTGCTCTGCCATGCAGTTTGTTTGTGGGACCCGAGAGTATGTTGTTCCTGAAGTCATTCCCTGCGTTCCTTTGGAGGGTGGGGTGGTAGGAAGGTGGGTATGTGGGTTGGTATTAATACAGTAATGCATGTGTTTAGCCATTTCCTACTGATTTTCTGGATTATCTACTCTGCACCTAGATTATCTACTGTACACCTCATCTCCTTCTATCTCTTTTCTGACTGTCAAAGAGAAGAAAAATGCTTTTGCATACTTTGTGAATCTTTGATTAAGAGGGCAGCAACAAATTCTAATCTCTTTGATCTCTTTACCTTTAACCAGTCTTTTTGGCAGCATTTTCTGCATCTGGTAGCATCTTCTCCCTTTTAAATCTACAGGTTGAGTATCTCTTATCCCAAAGACTTGGGACCAGAAGTATTTCAGATTCCTGTTTTTTTCAGAGTCTGAATACTTGCATATGTATAATGTGATAGCTTGGGGATGGAATCCATGTCTAAATACAAAATGTTTCCTGTACACCTTATACACATAGCCTGACAGTAATTTTGTACAACATGTTAAATAATTTTGTGCATGAAACAAAGTTTTGACTGCATTTTGACTGCAACCTGTCACATGAGGTGAAGTGTGGAATTATCCCCTGTGGCATCAATGTTGGTGTTCAAAAAGCTTCAGGTTTTGGAGCATTTTGGACTTTGGATTTTCCTCTTTCTTTCTTTCTTCCTTTCTTCCTTTCTCTCCCTCCCTCCCTTCCTTCCTTCCTTCCTCCCTTCCTTCCTTCCTTCCTTCCTTCCTTCCTTCCTTCCTTCCTTCCTTCCTTCCTTCCTTGACTTTGGATTTTCCTCTTTCTTTCTTCCTTTCTTCCTTTCTCTCCTTCCTTCCTTCCTTCCTCCCTCCCTCCCTTCCTCCCTTCCTTCCTTCCTGTCTCACTCTGTCACCCAGGCTGGGGTGCAGTGGTACGATCTCAGCTCACTGCAACCTCCGCCTCCTGGGTTCAAGCCATTCTCCTGTCTCAGCCTTCCGAGTAGCTGGGATTACAGGTGTGCACCACCACACCTAGCTAATTTTTGTATTTTTAGTAGAGACTGGCTTCACCATGTTGGCCAGGCTGGTCTAGAACTCCTGACCTCAAGTGATCTACCCACTTCAGTCTTTCAAAGTGCTAGGATTATAGGTGTGAGCCACCATACCCGGCCTGGATTCTGGATTTTCAAATTAGGGACACTCAACTTGTACCAACATCTTCTTTGATGTTGATTTTATTCCAGTTTGGATCTGGCATTTACTTTACCATTGTCTACTTTACCTGGATTTTGGATTTTCAAATTAGGGATACTCAACTTGTACCAACATCTTCTTTGATGTTGACTTGCTTCCAGTTTGGATCTGGAATTTACTTTATCATTGTCTTAAAATAAAATGTAGTGTGGTGAAATATTTTTGAGCTACTTGTTGTCTGAGTACCCAGGAATGATATTATGTCTCTTTCCAGGAATATTGTCTCACAATTTTGCTAATTTATTATCCTATATCCCCTTACCATTGCTGTATTTGACTCAGATATTTTCTTTCTGAATCCTACAATCAATGTCCAGATGACCACTACGATGTATCTGTTTCCCTTCATCATGGGGCTGGGAAGCATTTATGAAAGTCTTATAATTATTTCTTCTGACTTAGACATGACGTCCTCTTTCATCCGTGTTCCAGCTGCTTTTTCTCTTGTTGGGAGCACACACACTCATCTTACTGACTGATATTTGAAGCCCTAGGCATTAAATGTCCATAGTGAGCACTTTCTTCCAGTTTGATGGAAAATGACCACACATTCTTGAGCTCTGCTGGTAAATCCATGTCCTAGCCATAGTCTGAGTTTTAAAATTGCTCAACCGAGGATTAAAAACTCCACCAGATTTTCATTTTCCTTTCAGATTTTTGTAAGGTTCAAATGATCTGGTAAATGTGAAGCTACCTGGAGATCTCATATGCTTTTCCCCAATATTCTTGGTCTCACTTAGCCTTTATTCTTTGGTCCTTACTTTTGGGTGCTTAATTTGCAGCCTGACAAACTAACTTCAAAGTAGATCTGCCTCTTGCTCCATTTCCTAACAATGATAAAATGGTGGATGGGCATCAAAATGATGGAAGATTTTTCTGTCCAAAACTGAAAACAACAGTGAACCTGTCAAAGTGTGGCTAACGTGTCGTTGTCTTCATGACATACACTTTCAGAGTTGACAGATTATTTGATACTTGACTGAATAGCATAATCTCTTAGTTTAGGGAGATTTGATTTCTTCAGGTCATTTCGTAAGAAAGAAAAGGTAGAGTATTCATTCATAATTTTATTTACTAAAGTCAGCACTAACCTTAGCCTACTCCAAAAAATACTATTCAATTTGGAGTGAGAGGTAGAGAAACTCTCCCTCTGTCTATAGCTCTTCTAAGAACAACAAAACATGATGCTCCAGGAAAGCTACTTCTGCATCTTTCCTAAGAAAACCTCCTTCTTGCTCTAGTTTCTCCCAGATTATCCTCTGCTTCTCCTGAAGGAGAAGGTGATACCACCCAGGACACTCCCTGAGTAAGACGTGTTCCTCAGAGGTTAAAAAAAAAAAAAAAAAAAAAAAAAAAAAAGCCCCAAATCCCCAAAACCAAAAAGTCAAGACAGCTCCTGTGGAGAAGCTTTTGGGAACTTGCTGGGGCAGGTGAGGTTGTCCAAAGCTTAAATCAGCAGAGAGGTGAGACACTCGCTCTCTAGAAACTCAGGTCATAGCCACCCCTCTGAGATATTCTTCCCTCCGCTGATGTCATGTGGTGTGGAAACCCTCTTCTCGTGGCTGCAAACAATCCCAAAGAAAGTCAGCCTCATCTGGGAAGGGGGTGCAGCGGGGGAGAATGGGGGAATGTCCCTGGCCAGGAGGCCGGAGGTGCCCCAGGAAGCTGTTTCCTCTGAATAGTTAAATGGCTGCCTCTCAACTTGCACAATGTCACATTGAATTTGAAACAGGGAACTTTTTATATTTTTCCCCTGATTGTGCTGGCACCTGGCAGATGCCTATTTACCACAGGCATCAATACACATAGTAATCAAAGGAAATCAGAGGCACAGATTAGCAACAGCTGCAAGTCATTAGTGACAGACACGGGAAAGCACAATTCTGCACCCAACTTTGAAATAACCAATATGAGTATTTCAGAGCACGAGGGTTACCGCAGGGCACTCGCTAACATGAGAGCAGCCAAACAATAGCTGGGCTTGTCTCTCCAGAGAACACACTTCTCAAAGGCAGCACCACACACTCCGTATTATAAACCAATCAATCACATGATATTGGTCCATTGAACGTTAGCCCTTTGCAGCGTCCATGTGCTGATCTGATCTTCTGACCAAAGGTTGTTGAACTGAAAAATAACCTCTGGCCAGTGGAAAACTTTGTTATCGCCTGTCATAATTTTAGTGGTGGGAGTTTGAGTGTATTTCTGATGACTTAATTATATGATTGACCTAGTTGGAAAGGGGCATATAGAGGGGAAAACAAGACATTCCCCTTTTGCATTTAATCTCATTTCCCCCCACATTTCTATTTAAAAATCAGCTATGATTGATAGCCGTTCTCTTGATAGTTACATATTTTCATTGGCAACACTAACCTTAGCCTACTCCAAAAAATACTATTCAATTTTTAGCTTTTCCCTAATCAATTCATTCAGTGCCTCAGTGGAATACAAGTTGGTCATTTAAAAATTTCTAGCTGTTGCCCGATATGTCCCAAAACAAATTTAGCCAGCATGGGTTTCTATTTTAGACCATCTCTGGAAATGCAGATTTACTGTACAACTGGGTAATGGCTTAGAGATAAACAGACACAGTGAGCTGCTGTCTGATTAGCAGGACTGGGCGAAATTTAGCATTATATATATACTGCAATAATTGGACCGTTGCACCATAGGATGTAAAGTAAATTGTTCTCAGTGCCACACATGGGCTCTTCCTCTTTTACTTGATATTAAGGTTGGATTATTTCATTCTGTTTTAGAAATTTCTCCTTTTCCCTGCTCCCCCTACTCAAAAATTATCTTCTGAAGGTTTTTCTAAAAATTCTTTTAAGTAAGTTGTTTTGGAGATTAGGATAAGAAGGGGGAAAATGCTGCCTTTTATCTGGTGCAAAGCCAGCCATTAAATATCAGCTCTTTAACAACAAGCGAAGAGCTATTATTTTAGAAGAAAGCTGCCAGAGAACATGGATCCCATAGGGCATCTGCCACATCATAGGCATTCAGATGCATGTTGTAATAGTCATATATGCTGTTTCTTTCCACTTTGAGAGTCAACAGATTATTTTATACTTGACTAAATACCATAATCTCTTAGTTTAGGGAGACTTGATTTCTTCAGGTCATTTTGTAAGAAAGAAAAGGCAGGGTATTCATTCATAATTTTATTTACCAAAGTCAGCACATATTTTTGGAATGTCTACTATGTCTCAGGGAATGTTTTAGGCACTGTGGATACAGTAGCAATTTTTTTTTTTTTTTTTTTTTTGAGACAGTGTCTTGCTTTGTTGCCCAGGCTGGAGTGCAGTGGCTTAACCTTGGCTCACTGCAACATCTGCCTCCCAGGTTCAAGCGATTCTTGTGCCTCAGCCTCCTGAGTAGCTGGGACTATAGGTGCACGCCACCATGCTTGGCTAATTTTTTGTGTTTTTTAGTAGAGATGGGGCCTCACCATGTTGGCCAGGCTGGTCTGTAACTCCTGACCTCAAGTGATCCACCCACCTTGGCCTCCCAAAGTGCTATAGCAGCAAAATTAATGAATAACTTGGTTATAATGTGCTCAACTGATGGTGAGGATATAGGCAACCTATATCCTCATATGAGGTGATAGTTTGACTACAATTGTTCATTGCTTAAATCTTCTTTCCCTCCCTCCCTCCCTCTCTCCGTTTCTCCCTCCCTTCCCTCCCTCCCTTTCTTTGCCTTGTCTCTCTCCTTCCTTCCTTTTTTTTTTCTCCTCCTCCTAGTCTTTCTTCTCCTTTATTGGTACTTTGTGATTTAGACCTCAGAGGCACAAGGACAACCATCGTTGGTTACACAGGATTATTTAATTAAATAAAATATACAGTTTTGAGAATCTATATGGTTAGGCTAAAGCTTCTGTAACAGATAAAGCCATAGATTTTGGTGACAACACAGTAGAAGTCTATTCCTTGCTCATATGAGGAAGGAATAATTAGGGTGTCTAATGAGGGTGTCTTCTGCTGAAGGAGGCTTTTGTCCATGCAGTAACTCAAGGTCTTCGACTCCTTCCACGTTGTGGCCTTTCCAGGACTTGGAATCCTCTACTTCCCATTGGTGCAAAGGGAAACGGAGTGTGGAAAAGGCACAGCCATTCTTAACCAACTTGGCCTGAAAGAGGCAAGCATCACTTCTGTTCTTATTCTGTGGGAGAGCTGCCTAGATGGCCCTACCTAGATGATAGGGGGTTTGGGAAATTCTTAGTCTTGTGTTGAACAGACACTTTAAGGTGATGATTTTATGCCATGGAAGCAGAGGACAGGTTTGAATGGACACAGTTATGAGTCAGACACCCTGCTAATTTCAGGAGAAAAAAAAAGTGGGCAAATCATCATCCTTGAGGGGCTTGAGAAACCACATAGGTACTCAACTAACCAAACATGAGATTCAAGTACCAAATTAAGCCATATGTAAGCACAGACGTAGGAGCAAATAATTCACTCAGAAATGAAGTCAGAGCAGAAGCTGTTGAAGGAAAGTAGAGAGGAGGAAGGAGAGAGTGTCTGACCTGAGCAAAGGCATGAAGCTCAGAAGATGTCTAATATGTCCCGAGACTGGTGAGCTTCTTGATGTGTCAGATGACCAAAAGTTTGGGGATAGATGGGACTAGAATAGAGAGGGCCTTGTGGGCTATGCCTTGTGCAGCAAGAACTAGAATTGAAATGATAATGTGTATTGTGAGTTGAGGCTGCAAACACAGGTCTTCTGACCCCCCTCCTTTCTTTGGATATTTCATTCCGTATGTGGAAGGATACTGATTTGTAAAACTCGAAAAGTCATATGTGACTTTTTATGCTCAAAGGTGTTTGGTCTCTCACTGTATGTTCTCACTTATGAGTAGGAGCTGAAAAATGAGAACACATGGACACAGGGAGGGGAACAACACACACTGGGGCCTATTCAGAGGGTAATGGAGGGAAGGGAGAGCATCAGGAAAAATAGCTAATGCATGCTGGGTTTAATACCTAGGTGATGGGTAGCTAGGTGCAGCAAACCACCATGGAACGCGTTTACCTATGTAACAAACCTTCACATCCCACCCTTGTATCCAGGAACTTAAAAAAAAGGTATTTGGTTTCTAAGAACAAAAATATATTCCTGGCAGCCATGTTATTTACTGGGTAAGAATGTGTCATCTTATAAAAGAGGCACATTAAAATGTATTAATTCCCTCATCTGATTTCAAGGTTAATATTTCATCACATATTTAAGTTTCCTCTCCTTTCCTGCCAATAGTTGTAGTAGTGAGTGTCCTTTCTTATGTCAGAGAGAATTTGAAGTTCCAGGTACCAAAAGAGGCTGAGGTTGTCTCAATTGTTGCAGATGGAGATCACCTTACACCATTCTGAGTAAGCCTGGCCTGGGAGATGGACCAAAAACTGTCATTAGAGGATGAAGGTGGGTGACCAGTGGCAGGACATACACATTGCCTTCCCCCAAAGTTTTAATAACCACAATTAGGGGCCTGGGAGAAGTTACAATGTGTTGATGTTCCTGTATCCATGACTTATGCTGGTCTATAGCATCATTAATTTTGTAATAAATATTTGCTTTCCTTTTTCTCTAGGTGGTCTCAAGCTAGTTAGCCAGTATGATCACTCTTTCCTATACTAATTTATTTTATTTTATTTTTGGAGACAGAGTCTTGCTCTGTCACCCAGGCTGGAGTGCAGTAGTGCGATTGTAGCTCACTGCAGCTTTGCCCTTCTGGGCTCAAGCAATCCTCCTGCCTCAGCCTCCCGAGTAGCTGGGACTGTGGGCATGTGCCTTCATGCCCAGCTAAATTTGAATTCCTGGCCTCAAGGGATCTTCCTACCTTGAACTCCCAAAGTATTGGGATTATAGGCATGAGCCACCACACTGGCCTATAGTCACTTTTATATAAAGAGAGAGCAGCATAGTGAAGTAAATTTATATGCTTTATTTATTAACCTAAGAAATATTTAATGAACGTCTATTAAAAATTGAGACTCTATCTGGGCCTTGGGGTGGAGACGAGAGAGAGAGAAATATGAGTAAACTGAGGTTTTTGCCTACATCTGGTAGAGAAGAATACAGCTGTATATAAATCATTCCTAATACCACAAAGAGTATGAACATTTCATAAGAAGGAGTGAATAGAAGGGAAAAATGGTTGCTGGAGAAAATCAGGAAAGGTTTAATGGAGTAGGTGCCCTGGGAACTGGGTCTGAACTTCTGGTGGAAGGATGTTAATCTAGAAAGAGAGGCTGGAACTGGAGCATGGAGATGCATACGTATAGGAGGGAGTGTTTGTGGGTCAGGAGTCAGGGCTGCATTACACGGGGCAGGAGGAGGAGGAGGGAGAAGAGGCAAGGACTGTCCTCAGTGTTGACATTGGGACCAGACTGTGTAGGGTCTTGAACACATGGTTAGGAAGCTTGGATCTAAAATGGGAAAGGTCTCCCTCCAAGCTTTCAAGCAGGGAAGGCATTACCCAGATTTTATTAGCAAGGGTTCTGAACCTTAGAGAAGTTACCGGAGGTAGGTCCAAGGTTACCTGGCCAGTTACAGCATGAGGAAGGAATGGTTCAGAAGAAGTGGCTCATTATGAAATGAATGGGGTTTATGACACTGGTCATAGAGAAGGTTTGAGGACAAAGGCCAGAGGACATGAGCCCTTGGCTTTGTACAAGGACAGCACATTTTTCCCAGTGTAAGTCAGCCAAGTGTGAACACATTTAGGGCTCTTTGAAAAAAGAGATGCCCCCACCCCCTCCAGACCCCCAACACAAAGCTTTGGCTTCTGGTCTTTGTTTGTTGTGTTTTTCTTCTGTAAATGCAGGTCCAATTATCCTTATTACTTTGAGCATCAGAGAGAGTTATATGGGTTAGAAGGACTGCTTGTAAAATATAAACACAAGTGATGACTATCAGAAAAAACCTTTTGAGAGAATGAAGAGGCAAAATTTACTATAGTTTCAAATGGATAAGTGCTGTCCAACTGGCATTTTATTTTTTTAAGCTTGAAAAATATAGAATAGGAAATGCTGGAAGATTTCCTTTTTAGAACTTGGTAAAAATTATAGCAGATGAACACTAGGCAAAATCAAGGGGGGATTTTGCTCACATATGAAAGTTTCTAAGAAATCTAGTTGAGTCTGGTTTCAGTATTTGCTGAAGTTTGTGGCTGTGTCAACAAAGATGGGTTAAAGTAAGCATATTTTAGATCCTAAACAGAGCAGCCTCATAGTCTGGAATAGAGAGTAGCTTTAAAATGCTTTAAAATGGGTTTCCTTTTCTTTCCTTCCAGCTGTGCCTAGAGCTAGGGGGAGATAAACTGGCATGTTCTTTGTTACATAGCAACATCTATGTCGCTATCTCCACTACACCAGGCTAGGGAGGTGCATAAGAGCACTAAGTCCTTTCAATCAGTTGTAGTGGACTTGAGGAAAACAGATTGGGAGAAGCTGTGTAACTGTTCAATATGGCACTTTAATACCTGAAACATTTTAGCCAAATTTTCCATAATAGAACTGACAGTCTCATTGGTAAAAGTGGACCAATAAAATGGAGCAGTAATTAAAGTACCCTCACTGACATTTGCCCCTGAATCTTTTGGTCTAACTTGGCTACTGCTATTTTTCTAATACTCTGAATATTTGAATAGCGTGGGGAAGGGCATTAATAGCCATGAACTTCTTCATGTTACTTTTGTGCCTTTTTGATTTTGCTTATCACTCTCTACCCTGATAAGAATGGTCTTTATGTTATGTATTTGATTAGTCTTCTGAGTACCTAGGACCACGTGACCCTTTGATAATGCAATATACCTTTGTTATACATCTATTTTCTTCCTGATGCAAATTACATTTTCTAATGACTAGAGAAGAATTTCGATCTTCTCTTGATAAAGTGCTTTGCATTTATTGTGCTTAACAATTATTGTAATGTAAATTATTTATGAGCTGAAATCTAAGACTGAAGTTTTCTTGAAATGTTTTATGTTTGTTGTCTTCTTCATCCTTATGGTTTGAATTAGAGGAATTTTGTAAAAAATATTTCAGGTTCCATAAGAACAAAGCCTATGCTTTCAAAGCAAAGGATTTTCAAATAGTCTTAGTAGTAGGAAAACTTATTAACATTAACATAAAAGTTAATTTCACAGAGAGAATTCTGGGAAGACAATGGTGTAGGAAGGACCAGGAATCTGTCTTCATCTATACAACAACCGCCCTGGCAGAATCTGTCTGATGTAACTATTTTGGAACTCTGGAGTCTTTGAAAGGCTTGCAACTTCCAGGAGAAGGCATGGATAGTAAATTGTGGTTAATTTCAGCCAATTTTATCTCTTAGCACAGTAGCAGCTACCCATCCTGCACACCCAGCCCCATGGCAGGCAGCCATACACTAGTTCCTGAAGGGGCTTGTACACAGCTTATAGGAGCCAGGGATGGCAAAGAGAACACTGTCCTCTAAAAATCAGGAATTTGTGCTCTGATTTCTGATTGCTGCTTCTGATCATATAGGTGCAGACTAAGAGACAACAGCCATTGTTGTTACACCTTCCCGCATTGTTGCAAGCCTCTCCCTCGCTAGCTGAAATGACTTCAGAGCCCTTTCTTTCCTTTTCATTTTTTTTCTTTTCTCCGTTTGGAGCCAGACATTAAAGAATAAGACATTTAAAAGTAACTATGTATGCAGGAGAAGTCTAGAAAGTGACCATGCATACTCGGGGGAAGGTACAGGCTCAGAAACGACCTGAGACCTGAGAAAACTTTAAATTTACACCTCAGGCTGATCCTTGGCACAGAGGCAGCCTACAACAATACAGACAAAACCAAAAATAACAACAGCCATCAAACCCTGGGGAAGAGGGATAATCTGATTTCCAGAGGTACCACATTATTAGATTCAAATGTCCAGTTTTCAACAAAAAAGTCACAAGGCATGTAAAGAAATAGGAACATACTTTTCATTCAAAGAAAAAAAAGTAAACCAATGGAAGCTGTCCCTGAACTAGACCTAGTGGTGGATCTACTAGACAAAAATTTTAAAATAACTATCTTAAAGATGCTCAAAAAGCTAAAGGAAGACATGAAGAAAGTAAAACGGCAACAACAACAAAAACAACGCCTGAACAAAATGAAAATATAAATAGAGAATATAAAAAGAAACCAAGAAATTCTGGAGCTGAAAAAAACAATAACTGAAATAAAAAATTCACTAGAGGGTTCAAAGGCAGATTTGAACAGGCAGAAGAAAGAATCAGCAAAATTGAAGAAAGGACAAATGAAATGATTGTGTCTCAGAAAAGGAAAGATTAAAGAAGCATGAGCAGAGACAGGAACTGTGAGACACCTGTAAGTGGACCAGCATACACATGAAAGTCTCAGAAGGAGAAGAGAGAGAAAAAGGGGAAGAGAGAGGAGCTGAAGAAATAGTGGACAAAAACTTCCCAAATTTGATGAAAGCTATGGACATAAACATCCAAGACGCTCAACAAATTACAAATAGGGTGAATTCAGAGAGACCCACATTGAGACACATCTTTTAAAAAATCTTTTATTTTGGCCAGGCGCAGTGGCTCACGCTGGTAATCCCAGCACTTTGGGAGGCTGAGGTGGGCGGATCATGAGATCAGGAGATCGAGACCATCCTGGCTGATATGGTGAAATCCAGTCTCTACTAAAAATAAAAAAAATTAGCCGGGAGTGGTGGCAGACACCTGTATTCCAGCTACTTGGGAGGCTGAGGCACGGGAATTGCTTGAACCTAGGAGGTGGAGGTTGCAGTGAGCTGAGATCGTGCCGCTGCACCACTGCACTTCAGCCTGGGTGACAGAGTGAGATGCTATCTCAAAAAAAATCTTTTAAGTTTGGGGGTACATGTAAAGCTTTGTTACATAGTTAAACACGTCTCTTGGGGGTTTGTACAGATGATTTCATCGCTCAGGAATCAAGACCAGTACTCAATAGTTATCTTTTCTGTTCCTTTCACTCCTCCCACACTCAAGTAGACCCCAGTGTCTGTTGTTTCCTTCTTTGCGTTCGTAAGTTCTTATCATTTAGCTCCTACTTATAAGTGAGAACATGCTGTATTTGGTTTTCTGTTCCTGTGTTAGTTTGCTAAGGATAACATCCTCCAGCTTTATCCAAGTTCCCACAAAGTACACGATCTCATTCTTTTTTTTATGACTCCATAGTATTCCTTGGTGTATATGCACCACACTTTCTTTTTTTTTTTTTTTTTGAGACGGAGTCTCGCTCTGTCGCCCAGGCTGGAGTGCAGTGGCCGGATCTCAGCTCACTGCAAGCTCCGTCTCCCGGGTTTACGCCATTCTCCTGCCTCAGCCTCCCGAGTAACTGGGACTACAGGCGCCCGCCACCGCGCCCGGCTAGTTTTTTGTATTTTTTTAGTAGAGACGGGGTTTCACCGTATTAGCCAGGATGGTCTCGATCTCCTGACCTTGTGATCCACCGGTCTCGGCCTCCCAAAGTGCTGGGATTACAGGCTTGAGCCACCGCGCCCGGCCAACACCACACTTTCTTTATCCATTCCGTCATTGATGGGCATTTAGGTTGATTCTATGTCTTTGCTATTTTGAATAGTGCTGCAGTGAACATTCACGTGCATGTGTCTTTATGGTAGGATGATTTATATATATTCCTCTGGGTACATACCCAGTAATGGGATTGCTGAGCTGAATGGTAGTTCTGCTTTTAGCTCTTTGAGGCATTGCCATACTGCTTTCCACAATGGTTGAATTAATTTACACCTCCATCAACAGTGTGTAAGTGTTCCCTTTTTTCTGCAACCTCACCAACATCTGTTACTTTTTGACCTTTTAATAATAGCCATTCTAACTAGAGTGAGATGGTATCTCGTTGTGGTTTTGATTTGCATTTCTCTAATTATCAGTGATATTAAGCCTTCTAAAGTATGCTTGTTGGCTCCATGTATGTCTTCTTTTGAGAAGTGTCTATTCATGTTCTTTGTCCACTTTTTAATGAGTTTTTTTTTCTTGTAAATTTGTTTAAGTTCCTTTTAGGTGCTAGATATTTAGACCTTTGTCAGATGCATAGGAATAGGCAAAGATTTCATGACAAAGACACCAAAAGCAATTGCAACAAAAGCAAAAATTGACAAGTGGGATCTAATTAAACTTAAGAGCTTCTGCACAGAAAAAAAAAAAATTCTATCAACAGAGTAAACAGACAGCCTACAGAATGGGAGAAAATATTTGCAAACTATGCATCTGAGACAAATTTTATCTAAACTTTTGAAAGCCAAAGACAAAAAAAAGTCTTGAAAGCAGCAAGGGAAGTGACTCATCACAAGCAAGGGAACAATAACAAGATTATCAGCATATTCCTCATTAGAAACTTTAAAGGCCAAAATGCAGTGGGCTGATGTATTCAAAGTGCAAAAAGAAAAAACAAGACTAATTTATCCAGCCATATTGTCCTACAAAAATGAAAGAGAAATTAAGACATTTCCAGATAAACAAAAGTTGAGGGAGTTCATTACCGCTAGAACTGCCCTGCAAGAAATGCTAAAGGGAGTCCTGCAGGTTGAGATGAAAGGACATTAGACAGTAACTTGAAGCCATATGAAGAAATAAAAGTCTCAGTAAAGGTAAAGAGGGGCAATTATAAAAGCTGGTGTTATTGTAACAATGGTTTGTAACTCTGCTTTTTGTTTCCTCCATGATGTAAGAGACTGATACATTTTTTAAAAGCAATTATTATTCTAAAAGCTAGTAATGTTATAATTTTGGTTTGTAATTCAACATTTTGTTTCTCTATAATTTAAGAAGTTAATGCATTAAAATTATTAGTTTATGTTTTTGACACACAATGTATAAATATATAATTATGTGACATGAAAAATTGAAAGGAGAGTGGACAGAGATGTAAAGGAGCCCCGTTTTTATGTTATTGAAGTTAAGTTGGTATGAATCCCAGTTAGAATATATAACTTCAGGGTATTAAATGCAATCCCTATGGTGACTACCAAGAAAATAGAACATATGCAAAAGGAAATGTAAAAGGAAACTATATAAAATTTCACTATAATAAATCAACTAAACACAAAAGATAATAATGCAGGAAATGAAGGTAAAAAAAAATCTATAAGGTATGTAGAAAACAAACAGCAAAATGACACAGGGAAGTGCCCCCTTATCCATCCACCTTAAGAAGGAAGGAAATTTTGACCTATGCTACAACAGGAATGAACTTTTAGGACACTATGCTAAGTGAAATTTTCCAGTCACATAAAGATAAATACTATATGATTTTATTAATATGAGGAATTTAGAGTAGTCAAAATCACAGAAACTGAAAGTAGAATGGTGGGGGCCTGAAAGTAAAATGCTGCTGCAGGGGACAAATGGGGAGTTAATGCTTAAAGGGTTTAGAGTTTCAGTTTTGCAATATAAAAAGAGATCTGAAGATGGATGGTGGTGATGGTTGTACAACAATATGAACATACTTAATACCACTGAACTGTACTCTTAAAGTGGTTAAGACAATAAATTTGATATATGTATTTTACCACAATACAAAAAATTGGAAAAAAAGCTAATGTATTAACGTATTGTTTACAGTCTAACATTTTCCAAGTGCTTCTCTATCTCTGCCCTATGTGAGGGCAGGAGCCTTGCCTCATGTATCTTAGAGATGTGTCCACAGTGCCTGCACAGGGCCAGGTGTTGTGACAGACAATTAAAAATAATTGTTAAATATTGCTGAATGAGTATATTTTCTTATTTAAGTATTACAACTGCCTTATGGGACCATATAGAACATAACTAGTTCTATGTTCTATAAAGTCACCGGGAATACTGAATTAGTGAATAGTGAATACCAAACGCTTGCTCTTAGGGTAAATACAGGGTGAGGTTTCTTTGAGCCTCTGGTCACAACATTTTCATCAATTAATAAATAACCTTGTGCATTTCTGTTTAAAGATGCCTTATTTAACATATATTGTTGATTCATGGACATTGAACTCACAGCCAACAGCGCTATAACTCATGCCTGAATGAAGCTTATCTAACACAGGCGTTTTCTCTGTAGGGCACATCACAGCCTTCTTGTGCTTAGAGACAGTAGACAACACTTCAGTGCTATGGTTGGGGGTCATTTTAAATAGCAAAATCACCAAGAAAAAGCACAAAAATGTGAAAAAGGTGGCACTAAATAGACCACAAAAAGTATACCTCTTTTCAGTATCAGGGCTAAAGGCAGAAAGCACAGTGTCACCTTGTTCTCCCTCAGCTGAGCACATTCATGTCAGATGACTTTGATTTTTTGCCTCTCTGCATATCTGTGAATGACCATGAAAGCGTGGTGAGTATTGATTTTTTTTTGGGGGGGGCGTTTATAAATAAATATTAGGGAGCAAGGGAACATGCAGATACAGAATTTGAGAGTGATGATTTCCTGCATTAATAGGTCCTTTTTGCGTGCTTAGAAAATCCAGAAAGAAAAGTTTTTCAAGTTCAAAAAGATTTGTCTGAGGTCATACGAGTAGAACTGAAACCTAAGCCTTCTGATTCTAGGTCAACATCGATGCCAATATCCAATGTTGCTTTCTTAAGAAGTGGAGGGGGGCTTATGGTCAAACTCATGAGCACACAGATAACACCTATTTTTGAGCAGTAGGTAGTATCTGTGCTTAAAGTTATCAAGTTCTATAATTTGAAATTGCATTGACATTCCTACAAATTATCTATCTTGTAACTTATGTTACCCATTTATAATAAAAACATTTATAAATAGTCACTGAATCCTACCATGACTGTAAAAGGAAAAGTAATTGGGGCTTATTCTTCTCAGATGTGCATTGCACCAGTGCAATGGGAACATCGTGACTCACTGCCTTATTTGTGGGGGACTGCCAGCCAGTGCTTGTTATATACAAGGTTCCAGTTCTAGGAGGAGGCTGAAGAAAGAAGATAAAGAGGAGATGGGCAACTGCCTTCAAAAGTATCTTGGGGTTATTCTGTGTTGTTTTGGTGCTTTCATCTTCTATAGAGGCCAGCTAAGTCAGGGTGCTCAGCTCTTAAGTACAAAACCTAAATTGGTTAGATTAAGTCTTTAATTTCTTTTTCCATTTTTTCCAGCTTTATTGAGGTATGATTAATAAATAAGAGTTTTATATATTTATGGTGTACAACTGATGTTTTGATACATGCATATATTGTGAAATGATTATCGTGATCAAGCTCATTAACATATCCCATCAACTCACATAGTTACCCTTTTTGGTGTGTATGCGGTGAGAACATTTAAGATCTACTTTCTTAGAAAATTACAAGTATACCGTACAGTCTTATTAATGATAGTCATTGTGGATGATTTAGTTTGCCATCCCAAGATGGCAAAACACAGCTGTGTATTCTAATGTTGGGAATGAGAAGGTAATAACTATTCCTTTTGGAATATTAATTGGATGATACTCCACATATTTTCCAAAGACACTTTCCAAATTGTATTCTGTAGGACATTAGTATTCCATGAGATCTTAAAAGATACACTGTAAAAAAAAAAAGTGTTTAAGGTGAAGAGAGTTTGGTAAACATTGGGTTAAATGAAGTTAAGCAGTTTTCTTTAATGCAGGTTTCTTGGAACCACTAATAAGCTTGTATGTGTGTTCACTCTGTCAGAGCAGGTAACTGTGGGACACCCAGAAATGTCTCTTGTTCTGCAGATCATGGTTTGGAAAATGCTGTTGTGCAGTATTGTGTACAAAATTCCAGGGAAAGTGAGAGAAGAGAGAGTTAAAGTTTTCATTCTGCTGAGATGGAAAAGTCAGGTGAGATTGAGTTATGTTCTCTACCTTACACTACTGGAGAATCCTAGCAGGTGAAACTACACCTCCAGCAGCAGTTCTCTTTGTGGAGAGACAATGTCCGTCTGCCCCATGCAGTGTATAGTGGGTAAATCTAGTGAATTTCTTTCCTGAACCTAGGGGGTACTGTGGAGGCTGCAGGAAAGATTTCCTCTACAACCAAGAGTCAAGCAAGGACTCTTAGGAGTGTGGGGCTTGTAGTGGTTTGAATGGTGGTCTCCCTTAACCCCAAATTATATGTCTAACTAGAACCTGTGAATGCAACCTTATTTGGAAACAGGGTCTTTGCAGATGTGTTTAAGTAAAGGATCTGAGATGAGACCATCTTGAACTTCTTGAAACCAAGAAGAGGAAAACAGTGTTCTACATGCAAATTTTCTAACATAAGAAAGAAGTTATCTAGATGGACACTAAATCCAAGGATAGGCATCTTTATAAAAGAACAGGCAAAGGGGGATTTGAGACAGAGAGAAGAGGGTGTGAAGATAGAGGCAGAGATTGAAATTATGTGGCTACAAACCAAGGAGCTCCTGGAGCCACCAGAGGGTGGAAAAAGCAAGGAATGGATTCTCCTCTAGAGGCTTTAGAGGGAGCACGGTCCTAGTACTGTGGGAGAACTGAAGGAAAGGTGAACATGGACTGTCTGGAGAGCAAGGCCACCACGGTGGGAAGGATGCTCTACTGCATGGTAAAGGGTTAGAATAGGCCACTTCTGGGAGAGTACTCCAGCAAGGAAATAAAATAAATTTCCCTTGCCTTGTAGAAATCAGTTGGGAGTCTTTGGAATGAGTGCAGAGTGAAGGCAGCACGAAGCAAGTGTGATCTCTGACTGCTGCTGACTCCCACGTCTTTCACGACAGTGGAGCACTCTTGGGACACTGCAGTATGAGTTTCAGGAAAATGCACCCTAGCGAAAAGACATTCCACATATTCAGCCATTGCAAATGAGGCAGAAAAAAGTTGCTAACCAAAAAAAAAAAAAATAAAAAAATAAAAAAAAAGTGTTACTGTTTCTACCTTCTAGGAGAGTGGCATAATGTATTATTTCCAAGGTAATGATTCTATTGCTTTGAAATAGCCCTGATGGGACTTTTGATTGAGAAAAACAAAACTTCCCTGGGCATACTGAGGACAAGTCAGGATGAGACAGAGCTAATGTTTTACTGCTCTGCATAATAAAGTAAAATAGATAGAGGGGGCTAAGGTCTGTGAATGGAAAGGGAAGGGGGGGTGTGAGGAGGATGGAGTAAGAGTGACAGGTCCTAAGAACATGGAGGGAGGCTGTGTGTGATTGATGGAGAAATATGGTCCTGGGAGATTTCTTGTAGTCAAGAATGGTCCATACAATACCTTTAGTTGGTATTGGAAGGAAGTTGTTTCCTGCTCTGTGCTATAAGTACTGTCTATTACTCTCAAGATACCAGCAAAATTCTATACACAGTAATCTTGTGTTAGAGATGCTTTAGGAGTTGCAGAAAAACCATGCTATCAAGTGGTGGGGAAGTGGGAGGCAAGAGGATGTCTGTCACAGAAACTGGCGATAGAGGGGCTGGCAATGGCAGAGATACAGGGTGGAGTGGACTGATTCAGGGGAGGCAGAGGCAGACCTGAGGGAGGTGCTAGGCCTCCTGCTATGTGTGGCCTGGGAGCTTTATCTAGATATTAAAAAGAAGTTTCGGCCAGGCA
The DNA here is from genome assembly GCF_003255815.1 of Theropithecus gelada. Lineage (NCBI taxonomy): Eukaryota > Metazoa > Chordata > Mammalia > Primates > Cercopithecidae > Theropithecus > Theropithecus gelada. The sequence goes on from NC_037671.1 coordinate 21,618,883, forward strand.
CAGTGGCTCACGCCTATAATCCCAGCACTTTGGAAGGCTGAGGAGGGCAGGTCATGAGGTCAGGAGTTCGAGACCAGCCAGACCAACATGGTGAAACCTCGTCTCTACTAAAAATACAAAAATTAGCTGGGCATGTAGTCCCAGCTACTCAGGAGGCTGAGGCAGGAGAATCACATGAACCCAGGAGGCAGAGATTGCAGTAAACTGAGATTGTGCCACTGCACTCCAGGCTGGGTGACAGCGAGACTCCATCTGAAAACAAACAAAAATCCCAGAGGGTTCATCACAGTAAAATGGGGGTCATTCAGATTGAGGGTGTCTGGGCTTCTGAGTAATGTCAGACATGCTCAGGATTGGGGCGTGGGTGGGTAGGATTTGGGTGTGCTTAATTGAGGCAGATTTGTGAGCTTATTATACAAACCAGAGTTCATTGCTATATTATTTGAACTTAATATAACTCTTTGGTAAAGCACCTGCCCTATATTTAGAATATTCTCATGAGGCTGTGTGTGTCTATGTTTGGAGGGTGGATATTAAGGATGGGGAAAGTGGAAGGAAACTATGCCAATTAATAAATGCCATGAAACCAATGCCCTGTGGAAAACTATGCAAGAAGACTGTTCCTGGTGGTGCAGAAATATGATCTCACTTGAACAAGGAACAGATAAATGGAAAGGCAGAGTAACAAAGGTATTGGTTCAGTGGGAACCACTGACCATGATTGCAGAAGGAAAAGAAAGTTTTAGGCCAGGCACGGTGACTCACGCCTGTAATCCCAGCACTCTGGGAGGCCAAGGTGGGCAGATCACGAGGTCAGGAGATCGAGACCATCCTGGCTAACACGGTGAAACCCGTCTCTACTAAAAATGCAAAAAATTAGCTGGGCGTGGTGGCAGGTGCCTGTAATCCCAGCTACTCGGGAGGCTGAGGCCGGAGAATGGCGTGAACCTGGGAGGCGGAGCTTGCAGTGAGTCCAGATCGCGCCACTGCACTCCAGCCTGGGCGACAGAGTGAGACTCCATCTCAAAAAAAAAAAAAGTTTTAACCTAGGAATATCCCATTCAATATTGTATCTGAAGTCATTTTAAGAAGAAGAAAGTGATTGGTTTGAATCTACTTGGTAAAAACTAATCAAAGTGATAATTGATGTTGTTATGTGTGTTCAGTCTGCCATATTGCCATACTTACTATTCTTAGATATAAAGGTTTTAAATATCCAATAATAGGTAAGGGTGAAATATCATCCAAGACCGAGATTCCGTTTCACCCAAGGCTGTCAAATTTGTGGGAGCATAAATTAACACGAAATTAAATATTGTTGTTTTAGCGATTATAATGATATGCTAAACAAGGGCTACTTTGGGAAAAAAAAGAGCCTGCTTGTATATAGAGTACTTTATTATGTCTTCCCACATGATTAGGTTGATGTCTGGGTTTCCGATTCTTTCTGAGGCCTGAGATACGATTAGATCACTCATTCCCAACTGGTCATTTCTCTCTGTGGATGGGAGAATCAGTGCTAATTGATACTTTTTATATTTAATTACACTTAATTACTTCTGTCTGGCTGCCCTGAAACCAAGAAGAGGAAAACAGTGTTCTACATGCAAATCTTCTAACGTAAACATTTCTTAACCTTATTTGCTTCAAGATTGGTCCAAATATAGAATCTTTAAGATAAAAGCTGTTTAAAGTGGTTACTTATCTGTATTTTGGTCCTGTCTCTGGAGCCCGTCTTTCTGGAAACCATTTGTGAGATTTCTGTGATAGGGAATTTGCTCATTTTCTACCTCCCTGGCACCCACTCTTCTGTGTTAGGTCTTAATATATTCATTTTCCAGTCTTTTTGTTAGCTTGCCTAAACTACATCCATAACCTTTAAGTCCATCTTTCTACCTCTGAACCATCAGACACAGGTCTTTGGTCACAGTGCTCTTCCCAATGGCTTTGAGAATATCACCACCCCTCTTTCAAAAGGAAAATGCTTTTTGTTTTTTTTTTCCTTTTTCTGGATAAAATTCCCTACCTGGTCCCAGTGTACTGTTCTAGTTTCCTGCTATTCCCCTGTGCCAGTCAAGCTGTTTTATTTGCCCTCTCCTGATGTCCTGCATTTTACCTATCTGGAACTCACTCTTTTACTCCTCTCTGTCTCTCTGAATCCTGACACCTCTCAAGGGGCAGATCCCATCTCTCCTGCTCTGGATGCCTCCCCTGACCACCCCAAGTCTGATGAAATTTTTGCTTTCTTTAATATCCTAGGAGTTTATTGTCAAGTGCATTGATTTGGAAATCTAGAGAGTCAACTAGGGAGTTCAACAGAAGGAGGCCTTGGAGGCTGGGGTTGGGGGAGAGGGAGTGAGGCGGGGAAAAAAAAAGAATTCCGGTAAAAACTCTGCTACTTACAGGTATAAAGAGTTCAGGTAAGTTTACTAATCTTCATTGATTCTCCTTTTTTTTTATTGCTAAAATGGAGACAGACTACTCTGTCTACTCTTTGTGGTCATGAGGATTAATAAATGTCATGTATATGTAAAAGTCCTTGTAATCTGGAAAGGGCTATACAAGTGTAAATTATGATATATGCTGTTAGAGATCTCTGTTATTGAGCTGACTCACTGTCAAAACCTTCCTTTATTATTTAATGCCTCCCATATCTATGTTTAATCAGTATAATCCACTTCACCAGCCAGGGTACAAATACAGTAACATCACATAGTATTTTTCTAATTAATTACTTAACTTACTCTCTACCTACTCCCCTACCATGTCTACCATGATTAACAGGAAGTCTGTTACCTCCCTCTCAGAATTCCCCAATACCCACCTTCTCCAATTGTTTAAGAACTAAGGGTTTACTCAGCCCCCAAAGGCAAGTCTTGTTTTTAAAAGAAAGGCAGAGAGAGAGAGGACTAGAAGTTCCAGTGAGTCCACGGTTGAACACTGGTTTCTCCCGGTTTGGTAGATACTTCTGCATTCAGAAATAATCCTCTTGGCTGAGTGCAGTGGCTCATGCCTGTAATCCCAGCACTTTGAAATGCTGAGGCAAGAGGGTCACTTGAGGAGTTTGAGACCAGCCTGACCAATTAGCACTGATTCTCCCATCCACAGAGAGAAATGACCAGTTGGGAATGAGTGATCTAATCGTATCTGAGGCCTCAGAAGGAATCGGAAACCCAGACATCAACCTAATCATGTGGGAAGACATAATAAAGTACTCTGTATACAAGCAGGCTCGTATACATGGTGAAACACCATCTCTACTAAAAGTACAAAACTTAGCTGGGCGTGGTGGCATGTGCCTGTAATCCCAGCTTCTTGGGAGGCTGAGGCAGGAGAATCACTTGAACTGGGAGGCAGAAGTTGTAGTGAGCCCAGGTTGTGCCATTGCCCTCCAGCCTGGGTGATGGAGCAAGACTGTCTCAAACAACAGAAAAGAAATAATCCTCTTGCAGGCCCTGATGCCAATATATGTGGAAGCTGTGAGTCCCCCATGGTGGCAGCATGGCATTCTGCCAGTGTCTCTGGCAGCCATGGAGGTGACAGCTCAGATCTCCCTCCAGGAGAACATGCTGCAGGCAGCAGAGCTGACTGAGGGCCTCCACTATCTCACCTTTAGATGGGGTGGAGGTGGGAGTAGGAGGCAGTAACCAGAATCAGGACATTTCTGCCTAATATAGGTGCTTCTAGCAGGCAACTTCGACTCAGACATTTCCCATGAACCTGGCAGAGACTTCCTCAGAGCTTCTCTGTGCTCTGGGGCTCTTCCCGCCTTATCCACCTTGCTTCCCCCTCTCCTTTCACAGTGTCTGTCCTGCAGCATGGTCTGAAGACTCCCCACATCATCATCATCATCATCATCATCATCATCATCATCATCATCATCTTTTTTTTTTTTTTGACATGGAGTCTTGCTCTATCTCCCAAGCCTGAGTGCAGTGGCACGATCTTGGCTCACTGCAACCTCCACCTCCTGGGTTCAAACAATTCTCCTGCCTCAGCCTCCTGAGTAGCTGGGATTACAGGCATGTGCCACCACGCCCAGTTGATTTTTGTATTTTTAATAGAGACGGGGTTTCACCATGTTGGTCAGGCTGGTCTCGAATTCCTGGCCTTGTGATCTGCCCACCTTGACCTCCCAAAGTGCTGGGATTACAGGCGTGAACCACCATGCCCGGCCTCACATCTTCTTTTTTCCCCCCTCCCCTTTTTCTTCTATAGGAGCATTTCTCCTGACAGATCTCTTCCATCTCTAATCCTGCCTTGGTATCTATTTTTAGGAAGGTCTGAAATGACACAGAAGGGGTCTCCAGCCTCACTCCATACTCACCAGAAAGGGGCTTCGTGACCCTTCTTTCCGGGATAGCTCCTCTCAGGGACTCGCCTTTCCTGTCAGTGGACCTTGGCAATGTCTACTCTGGTCATTCTTCACAGATGTTCCATCGTGAATCTCAGGGAGCTGGGGTTGCGTTTCCCAAAGAATCCTCAGAAGACTTCAGATTTCTTTCTGCAGATTTTCTCACCCCATCCACAGAGCTGAGCAACACAGGGAGAGCCATCTTTTGTGTCTACCTCCAGTACATAGGTCTTGTTCTACGCTCTCTCCAGAGCAAGGGGGTGCCCATTACCCCGGCATTTTACAATTCAAGGCAGAAGCAGTTTAAATTATTTTTTTCTAAAAATGAACAAACAGAAAACAAAAAGCTGCCCCAGGTGACTTGCTATTTCCACCCTTAGATTATTTAATAGAGGCTCACATGGTTTTAGGCATTCCTCAGACAACATCCTTTTCATATATTTTGTCTTCACCGTATTGCAAGCTTCTTGAGAACTGCTTTTTGGGTTGCAGATTGTTCATTTGTAAAACCGAGGGCTAGATTATATTTAAAGATCCCTTTCAGTTGTGTGATTTCCAAGGAAGATATAATACTAGAGATGGGCTAGTAAATGATTTTCTTCCATTAGATACTGTGTTTATTCTGTTTGATAATCTACCTGACACATAGCATTTTCTAATTTACTCACAGGCATTGCATTGTTTGATCCACATACCCGCCTTGTGAAATGGCAGAGTAAATATCTACTGCCTTTTACATGTTAGAAACTTGAGACTTGTTGAAGTTAAAGGACAAGTCCTAGATCCTGGAGGAGGCTCTGGGTTTGGTGCCTGTTGTCTGACTAATCCTCTAATTGAAATGCCTTATGATTTTATTTTCACGTCCTGTCCTATAACTATACACACAGCACTCTTCATGCAGCACCTTTATATTTCGCTTATTCTCAACCCTCTATACTTGGAGGCAAGGGGCAAGTAAAGGTATTACAGATCCAAATACCTGAAAGAGCCAGGCAGGATAAGATAGTGAAGCAGGATTAGGCTCCTGCAACAAGAGGGCAGGGGACTCTGGCCAACTGAAGAGCACAGGTTCTGTCTAAAAAGGACAGTCCCTGTTAGCCCTACCGCATTGTTGACACTCAGGAATGCTGGCCCAAGGTTGCCAAATTTTTAGTGCTTCAGGGAAGCTGGAAATATATATATCTTAATGTGAAATTTGCATTTTAAGATATCAAAAAATTTTAATTTTTTTTGTTTTGTGTTTTAATTTTTTATTTTAAAGACAGGGTCGTGCCGTGTTGCCCAGGCTGGAGTGCAATGGCATGATTATAGCTCATTGTAGCCTGGATCTCCTGGGCTCAAGCGACCCTCCTGCCTCAACCTCCTGAGCACCTACCACAGGCATGCATCACCACATCTGACTAAGTTTTCTACCTTTTGCAAAGATGAGGTCTTGCTATGTTGCCCAGGATGATATCAAACTCCTGGCCTCAGGTGATCCTCCCACCTCAGCCTCCCAAAGTATTGGGATTACAGACGTGAGCCACTATACCTGGACAAAATAATTTTAAAAATATTTTAAACCCTGTGAGTCTCAAACACACACACACATATAGATGGTGTTTGGTTCCATAGATATCCAACTTAGATACGACTGCTTTGGAAGAAAGAACTATGTTTAATTGACTTGAGGGGGCTGAGGCAGGAGGATTGCTTGAGCCTAGGAATTCAAGACCAGCCTGGGCAACATAGGTAGACCTTGTCTCCACAAAATATAAATTAGCCAGGCATGGTGGTGTGTGCCATGATCCCGGCTACCCGGGAAGCTAAGCTGGGAGGATTGCTTGAGCCTAGATGGTAGGGTTGCAGTGAGTCAAGATTGCACCACTACACTCCAGCCTGGGTGACAGAGAGAGACCCTGTCTCAAAATCAATAAAGAAAAACAAACAAAAAAACTAACTTGGCAAGTTTCCCTCCAAAACATCCTATGAAATGATTTGATGAGTTTTGCTTTTATTAAAAGTTTTATATAAATAGCAACAAATAAGAATAGCTACCGATTGTTGGATGCCTGCTGTGTTCCAGCGAGTATGCTTGATGCTTGACACACATCATTCAGAATTCTTCTACTGAGCTTCTGAGGTGTCTATGATTATCCTTATTTTACAGACAAGGAAGCTGAGGCCCAGAGCTGACCTAATATGTTAAGGGCACAAAGTCAGTAAACCCAGATTTCTGGCTTTTTATTTAGTGTGTCCTTGCTCTTTTATTTATTACATCATATTTCCAATATCCTCAGAGAAGAGAAAAAGAGTGAAATGAAACGTGTGGTAATGCCCCTATTTTGAAACAAATCAAAGTGGCTTCTATATGAACAACTTAAAAGACAGAGTCTTCTTTTTTGAGATAGAAGAGACATCCTTATCTTTGGGAAAGGCGGAGGAAGGGGAAGGAAATGGAGATATTTCACAATGTGGTGAGCTCTTCTTTCTTTCCAAAACTCTAAGCTAGGAATAGACAAGGCCCCCAATCAGTTAGTGTCTGGCTGTAGTGTTCAGACTCTCCGTTTGCTTTGACCATAATGTTCTGTGAGATGTCCACTGGCTTACTCCTACTATCTTTTCCTTCTATTTCCAGAAAGCAAACCTCAGAAGGAAAAAAAAAAAAAAAAACTTTGTTTAGGGTCTGAAGTCAAGTCCAAATATAACAGGATCCCAATAAGTCCCCCCACCCGCTAGGGTTTAAAACCACATTCCCTCTGCCCAGATGGCCGCTGCAGAAAGATGCAGCATTCACCCACTGCTTCCTCCTTTTGTTGACTGCCCCCTGATTACAGCTAATGACTCCCAGCTGTAGTGCCTCCAAAGACTTGGGAAAGATGAATCTTTAAAAAATAATCTAATAACTAGACTCCTCCAGGGATGGGCGGGGTTGATGCCAATCCCATTGGAGCACTGCCTCATTCAGAATCTAGCTGGGTGGTGTGGTGTGTGCCTTGGAAAGAGAGGAGAGTTGCTATGTGCATTGTGAAGACCTCACGATGTTCCCTGTAAGAATGTCATTGACTCTATTTTCTCACCTTAGTTGAAAAAAAAACTTCGAATACTTAAAAAAAAAATTTAATGTGTGTAACATAGACTTTGGCTCCTATACAGAGAATCTGAGGAAACGTCTTTTAGAGCCATGACTATCCAAATTGGGTGTACTTTAGGATCAGTATCAAGGAGAATTTTTCAACATGGTTTTATCATATAAATAAGTAGATGTCTATGAAGTTTTAAAACTTGGCATTCTGGAGTTTCCATTTGTCTTTGAAATGCCAGGTTCTCTGAAAAGTTGACTTTGAATACAGGGATCCATCAGAAAGAAACAAATCAAAACTCAAATGACATCAGTTATGAAAACTATCTGGAATAGCTTGGTAGAGATTGATAGGTATTTTCTTTCTTCTATTTCCCTGATTCCTATTTTTCTTCCTCCTCCTCCTCTTCTTTGTTCTTTTCTTCCTCTTTTTTCCTCTTTCTCTTTCCTCCTTTTCTTTTTTTTTCAACAACAAAAATAACAACCTGAAATGCGGGGTGAGAAAGGCGGGGAGTGAAATTTACCAACCTGAAATTTGATAGTTTTTCTCAAACCATTTTTCTAGAAGTGTTTGATGAAGTTGTCCCCTAAGACTGCAGATATAATTTATTCCATAAGCCCACATTGAACGTCTCCTGTGAACTAAGCCAGGTGCTGAAGTTAGATACATAAATAACTCATTGGTTTCTTCATGTTCTTTCAGAGTAATGATTGAATAAATCACATTCTTGAGCAACTTATGACTCTGTTGTCTAGTTCTGTAATGATTTCTTTGTGGAACACCATATCTTCCTGGAAGGTCATGTAGTTCACTAAAAAGAGAGTGAGCTTTGGAGTCAGAGCTAAGCTTGAATTGTGACACTGCCCCTTACTGAAACTTTCTTTCCTTTTCTTTCTTTTTTTTTTTTTGAGATGGAGTTTTTGTTCTTGTCACCCAGGTTGGAGTACAGTGGCACAATCTGGGCTCACTGCAACCTCCACCTCCCAGGTTCAAGTGATTCTCCTGCTTCAGCCTCCCAAGTAACTGGGGTTACAGGCATGCACCACCACACCCAGCTAATTTTTGTACTTTTAGTAAAGACGGGGTTTCATTATGTTGTCCAGGCTGGTCTCGAACTTCTCAGGTTATCGACCCTTCTCCGCCTCCCAAAGTGCTGGGATTACAGACGTGAGCCACCGCTCCCGGCCCCTTACTGAAACTTTCTGAGCTTTACTTTCATCATCTGTAAAATGGAACTTGCAAGATTGCTGTGAGGAACAGCATTCTGTTGCGGTCCCGGCAGGCTGTTGAAGTGCATCCTATAGCCCTCCTTTTAAAAACCTCCATGTGTTGCTTAATGATGGGTGTGTGTCCTGAGAAATGCATCTTCAGATTATTTTATCATTGTGCGAACATCATAGAGTGTACTTATGCAGACCTGGATCATATAGCCAGTTACTATACAGCTAGGCTACATGATACAGCCTTTTGCCCCAGGCTGCAAACCTGTATGGCAGGTTACTGTACTGAATACTGTAGGCAATGGGAACACAATGGTATTTGTGCATCAAACATATCTAAACACAGAAAAGATAGAGTAAAAATACAGTATTATAATCTTATGGGACCACTTTTATATACATGGTTCGTTATTGACAAACATCATTACGTGGTCCATGACTGTACTTTTATTATGGTCTTCATTATTATACCCCCTATTCATTCTGGATTTTCTACCACAGCCCCAATTTTAGTTAAAATGTTTTATAGGGGCAATTTGTTACAAATACTATCTAAAATTAATTATTAATAAATAGGTATGTAAAGAGGAAAAGTAAAATTCACCTGATGTGTATCCTGGTTTTTGATTCAGAAAATATGATGATAGTATTTAGCACAGTTTGTTTTATATTATATTACAATATAATATGGTATGATTATTTAATATAGTTGTATGCTTATTTAACAGAATACTACTACAATTCTAACTCAGACCATGTTCCCTAGTCTATTAGGAAATGCAAGAATATTTCATTGCGCTTAAAGATCCCTGTGATTGTCAATGGCTGACATAGTATTTTACTCAAACAAGATGCTCAATAAATATATGTTAAATTGAGTTGAATTTGTGAATTGATTTATCAGCCTATTTCCAGGCAGCAATGGACTCTTTTTTGGGATTCATTAACCTGAGAATTAATTGCCCCCTGGAAGCTTAGCTTCATTTTATCTAAAACATACACATACTTGAGTTAAGACTTTGTGGCAATGAGCTTCATTCACCTCTTTTTCAAGGGATTTCAGTGACACACACAGTGTAAACAACTTGTCCTAATTTATCCAGAACTTTTCCAGTTTTAGCATGAAAAGTCCTACTTCTCAGGAACCCCCTCAGTTCCAGACAAATTGAGATATTTGGTCATCTCAGTGTAAAGTGAACTTGCTTTTCTTGAAGATATGCTGAGATTGTCAGGGAAAGTGAAATACCATGTTAGGATTAATTATCCTGCAACTACAGGGGACAAGGATTGTTATTTCTGATTTGTAACTAACATAGACTTTTTTTTAAAAAGAAACACCAAGGTGAAGCAGAGTCTTGAGATTTATTATATACATATATAAAAACTTTCTACGTATATACACATCTCTATAAAACACACTTTCTTTTAGTGATTTTATATATATGTATAAAATATATATCAACATATAAGAATGTTTCTATATTGGGAGGCTGAGGCAGGGCGACCACGAGGTCAGGAGATTGAGACCATCCTGGCTAACAAGGTGAAACCCCATCTCTACTAAAAATACAAAAAATTAGCTGGGCGTGATGGCAGGTGCCTGTAGTCCCAGCTACTTGGGAGGCTGAGGTAGCAGAATCGCTTGAACCGGGAAGCAGAGCTTGCAGTGAGCCGAGATCGCGCCACTGTACTCTAGCCTGGGCGACAAGAGTGAGACTCTGTCTCAGAAAGAAAAAAAAAAAGACTGTTTCTATAAATAGGAATATATTAATAGAGACATCTATACTTATATATTATAAATTTATATAAGTATATATTTATATATGTATAATTATATGAAATCATTCAAAGGAAGTTTTTATAGTGCTGTCAACTGCCCTAAGGGAAAAAAGATAGGGGAATGTGGAATTTCATTATAAAGTGCTTTCAGTTTTAACCTTAATTTAATTTAATTTTTTACTTATTTTTTAAATTTTTATTTCATCTTAATCTTCACAGTAATCATGAGAGATAGATACCATTACATTATTTTAAAGACAGGAATTATGGTTTTAAAAGCTGTGGCTTGGAAGGCATAAGTCCTTTCCAAGGATCAATACCTTTGGAAGATCTTCCATTGTTTTCATTTTATATAAATGATTAGAAGCCTACAAATTTGAAAAATTGGTCTTCCAGAATTTCTATTTCAGCTTTGAAATGTCAGATATTTTGAAAGGCTGGTTTCCAGCACTTGACAGATTCAGTGTTCTGCTCCGTTCTAGAATACACTTGAGCATGCGTAGTATAGGCTAATGCACAGGGTCAGCTGAAAAGGCCTGCTGCTGCTTTACAGTTACTACCAAGGCTCAACCCTTAGAATGCTGAGAAAATCTTCACCCTGATTCAAGGGAGGGCTCTTCTGGGAACGAGTTCAATGAAACCAAAAGAGAACTTACTATGAGAAATTTATTTAAGATTCTGACTTCAATGGAATCTCTTCTTTCTAAATGTGTTATAAAATCCAGAGAAAAATGTTGCATAGTATTATGAATGGCTACTATTTTTGCCAGCTTACTAAAGGGACAGATACAGAACTCAGCAATTCCTTTACACGAGTAGTTTCCTGCCTCCCTTTCTCCCTCCCTCTCTCATTCTGTCCCCAATTCCTCCTTTCCCCACTTCCCCATTCCCTCACTTCCTCCCTTTCTTCCTTTCTCTTTTCCTCCTTCCCTCCCTTCCTTTCCTTTCTCCCTTTCTTCCTTCCCCCTTTTCTTCCTCCCTCCCTTTTTTCATTTATCTCTTTCTTCCTCTCTCCCTCCCTCTCTTCCTTCCTTCCTTCTTTCCTTTCTTCCTTCTTCCCTTCCTTCCTTCTTCCCTTCCTCTCTCCTTCCCTTCTTCCTTTTCTTCCTTCCTTCCTTCTTCCCTCCCTCCCTTCCTTCTTCTCTCCCTCCCTTTCCTCCTTTTTCCCTCCCTTTCCTCCTTTTTCCCTCCTTCCCTTCCGCTTCCTTCCTTCCTCCCTCTCTTCCTTCCTTCTTTCCTTTCTTCGTTGTTCCTTTCCTCCCTTTCTTCCTCCCTCCCTCCCTTCTTCCTTTTCTTTCTTCCTTCCTTCTTCCCTCCCTTCCTTCATTCCTTCCTCCCTCCTTCCCTCTCTTCCTTCTTCCTTCCCTCCCTTTCCTCCTTCCTTTGCCCTTCTCCTTCCTTCCTTCCTTCTTCCCCTCCTTGCTTTCTTCCTCCCTTCTTCCTTTTCTTCCTTACTCCCTTCCTCCCCCCTTCCTCCCTCCCTCCTTCCCTCCCTTCTTTCCTCCATCTCTTTCCTTTCTCCCTCCTTCCCTTCCTTCCTTCTTCCCTCCCTCCCTTTCCTCCTTTCTCCCTCCTTCCCTTCCCTCCCTCCCTTCTTCCCTCCATCCCTTTCCTTTCTCCCTCCTTCCCTTCCTTCCTTCTTCCCTCCCTCCCTTTCCTCCTTTCTCCCTCCTTCCCTTCCCTTTCCTTCCCTTTCCTTCCTTCCTTCTTTCCTTCCTTCCTGCCTTCCTTTCTTCTTCCTTCCTTCCCTCCCTTTTTTCATTTCTCTTTCTTCCTCCCTCCCTCTCTTCCTTCCTTCCTTGTCTCCTTTCTTCCTTCTTCCCTTCCTCCCATTCTTCTTCCTTCTTTCCTTCCTTCCTTCCCTCCCTCCCTCCCTCTCTCCCTTTCTCCCTCCCTCCCTCTCTTCCTTTCTCATTTTCTTCCTCCCTCCTCATTCCCTACTCCCTTGCTCCTTCCAGCCCCATCTTTCTTCCTTTTTTCTTTTTTCTTTTTTCTTTTTCTTTTTTGTTATTTGGGAGGGTTGTGTGCCTCACACACCCCTTCTGTGATTAAAATCTACTCCTTGATTTTAGGGGGTGTGGGCATGTGATCTAGATTAGGCCAGTCAGATTCTTCAAACAGGAATTTGAATATTGACATCAGGGACAAAAAGCAACTGGAGCTGGGTCGTGGGTGGCTGGGCCGTGGGTGGGTGGTTTATGGAAGAGCTTCTGTGCTGACCCTTGGAGCTGCCCATGTTTTATGTACCTCATAAGTTCTAGTGGTCACATTGTCCATAATTTGGTGAGATATCTTTCCACTACATTAATTGCTTTGCTTACCATTAGCCAAAGTTAATTTATGTTGCTTAAACTAACTCAAAGAACCTAAACTGACTAGACATGCATTATCTATCTTAGCCTCTGCTCTAATCCTACATAGTAGGCATTATTTTTCACATTTTACAGATGAGAAAATGAAGCTTTGTGAAGTTAACTGTATGATCTTAATATGTTCAAGATCATATAGTTAGAAAGAGGCAGAACCGGTTGGTGGTCATGTTCAACTTAACCTGATACCTCAAAGCAATATTGCATCTACTATGCTTTAATGGCTTAAAATGGAAAGAAAATGAACAGTTGGAAAAAACATTCACAATATTTGAGACAATTAACAAAGCTTAATAACCATGAAATATAAAGAGTCTTTAGGAATCAATAATAAAAAATTTAACATGCTAATGGCAAAAATGGGCAAAGGACATGAATATCTATTTTCAAATAATTACTAATAATTTCTCATGTGAAAAATCTTTAACTTCACCAATAATACAAAAAGGCAAATTAAAACAACTGCATATCATTTTCAACTATCTTATTGATAAAAACAATTGTAAAACCAAGTTTTCACAAAAATTTAGTGATTTAGTGAAAACTTTTATTATATAGGTCAAAGTAGAAAATGGTGCAAACTTTAGAGGGAAAAATTTGTTCAAATACATTTAGAGTCCCAAATTTGTTCAAAGCCTTTGATTTAGACACTTATTCTAAGAAAATAATCAAGAATATACAGAAAGATTTATGTATAAGGGCACTTACCATGTTATTTATAATAGCAAAAGTTAGAAGTAAACTAAATGTCTAATGTAGAAATGAGAATAATTTGGAAAAGCTTATGATATGATGTAACATTTCTAAAAAGTCAATATTTCACTTTCACCTTCCTCCTCCTCTTTTCCTTCCAGCCTCTAGTAACCACCATTTTACTCCCTACTTCTCTAAGTCAGCGTTTTTAGATTCCACATACAAGTAAGATCATGTAGTATTTATCTTTCTGTGCTGGCTTATTGCACTTAACATAATGTCCTCCATGTTCATCCACGTTATTGCAAATGATAGAATGTCCTTCTTTTTAAAGGCTGAATAGTATTTCATTGTATATATACCACTGTTTTTTTTTTTTTTTTTTTTTGAGATGGACTCTTACTCTGTCACCCAGGCCGGAGTGCAGTGGCTAAATCTGGGCTCGTTGCAACCTCTGCCTCCTGGGTTCAAGTGATTCTCCTGTCCCAGTCTCCCACCCCACTCAGCTGATTTTTTGTATTTTTAGTAGAGACAGGGTTTTGCCATGTTGGCCAGGCTGGTCTCGGACTCCTGACCTCAGGTGATCCGCCTGCCTTAGTCTCCCAAAGTGCTGGGATTACAGGCGTGAGCTACCATGCCCGCCCCCATTGTATATATGCCACATTTTATTTATCCACTCATCTGCTGATAGACACTTAGGTTGCAGTGTCCATGCTTTCATATCTTGGCTGTTGTGAATAGTGCTGCAATGAACATGTGAGTGCAGGTTATCTCTTTGACATGCTGACTTCAATTCTTTTGGATCCATACCTACAAGTAGGATTGCTGGGTCATATGGTAATCTTATTTTTAATTAGCTTGATTTAATCCTTCTCGATTGTATACATATATCAAAACATCACGTTGTATGCCATGAATTTTTTTTAATTGTATCAATGTAAAAAATGAAAAATGTTTAACCTCACCAATTACACAAAAAAGCAAATTAAAACAATTGCATATTACTTGCATCTTATAGATTTAAAAACTATAAAATCAAGTTTTTGCAAAATTTAGTGAAAACTATTATATAGGTCAAAGTAAAAAACTGTGCAAACTTTAGAGGGAGAGATCTTCAGCTGCCCAAAAGACCGCTTACACACCGGCCTTTCATCCTTACATTGTATCAATTAAAAAAATAAATGAAGAGGAGTTTTTACAAAGTTTTAAGAAGCAAGAGGCTCAAATATTCACTCACTCATTCAAGAATTATTGATTTAGCACGTACAATGCAGAAGGCATCATTCTAGGCATTGGAGAGGCTGCAGTGAACAGTATACACAAATACATTTGTGATGTAGGAATTATGATCCCGACTGTGCATACATATAAAGTAGAGTCTAAGGGATAGAAAGGGATGCAAAGGAGGTGGCACATGAACCAAGATCTGTATGCAGTGCAAGAGTAAACTATGAAAACAGACAAGATTCCATTCATGAAGTATTGCCATAATAATACTTGGTAGTGAACCACCCCCAAACCCAGTGGTTTAAGATAAATTAACTCATTATCTCCACATAATTTATTCTCTCTGAGGAAGGTAGGCAGGGTTTAGTTGATTCAACCTGGGCTTGGCTGGGCTGGATACGAAGTTGAAAATTGTGCCCAGGCCTGACCATGTAAATCTTACACCAGCAGGTCAGTGGGGCATGTTCCTTTTGATGATTGCAGAGGAGGAACAAGAGGGCACATCTCACCACATAAGCATATTGCCAGCTGTTATTTGTGTCACGTTTGCTAACATCCCATTGAACAACATAAGTTGCATGGACAAACCCAATATCATTGGGACAGGGAAGTATATTTCACCCAGAGTAAGAGAAGTAAGGAAGTGAATATTTGGTGAACCATAATCCAAGCAGGTCACACGAGGGAAGAGCATCTCAGGTAGAGAGAAGTGCATGTGCAAAGGTACTATGCTGGAAGCAAGCTTGACTCAACAAGATGGCTGGTGGTGTTAATACAGAATAGGCAAGGAAGAGCGTGAGAGATGAAGCAGGCAGGTCTGGCTCACACAGAGTCTCTGAGGCCAAAGTTAGGGAAGGAGTTTAGATTCTATGGGAGGGTAGTGGGAAGCCACTGGAGGTTTTCAGTAAACACATGATAATCTCATTTACATGTGAGGAACATGATCCTAATTTTACGTAAAGAGATGTACCTGCATAGAAAAAAGAAAAACTGAAAGAATATATACCCAGATAGAAATGGTGGTTATCTCTCAGAAAAGTGACTATGTATAATTTTATATTGCATTGTTTATACTTTGTTGTAGTTTCCAAATATAACAATCGTGAATTTATTTTACCAATAAGAACAAGTATTGGCCGGGCGCGGTGGCTCAAGCCTGTAATCCCAGCACTTTGGGAGGCCGAGACGGGCGGATCACAAGGTCAGGAGATCGAGACCATCCTGGTTAACACGGTGAAACCCCGTCTCTACTAAAAAATACAAAAAACTAGCCGGGCGAGGTGGCAGGCGCCTGTAGTCCCAGCTACTCGGGAGGCTGAGCCAGGAGAATGGTGTAAACCTGGGAGGTGGAGCTTGCAGTGAGCTGAGATCTGGCCACTGCACTCCAGCCTGGGCGACAGAGCTAGACTCCGTCTCAAAAAAAAAAAAAAAAAAAAAAAAAAAAAAAAGAACAAGTATTATCTTAAAATAAAAAGATTCTTATAGGGATCCCATAGAGAATTAATTAGCAAGACACATCAGTGGCCTAATAATCTAGTTTCGGCTCTAATTTCTCCAGTCTGTGGAAGAGCTGATAGGTTAAAGTCAAAATAAATCTGACCATGTTTTGGTGCACACACATATGTTGGTACATATATATACACACATGTACATCTTTCATTTTATTATGTAATATTTCACATACAGAAAAATATAGACACCAATATAACAAAAAATCATGTATGAATCACCCAGCTCAGACATGATTTTGCATTATTTGCTGCAGATCTATCTCCCTCCCTCCCTTCTCCTTTCCAAATAAAATTCTTTTTTTTTTTTTGAGACAGAGTCTCACTCTATCGCCCAGGGTGGAGTGTAGTGGTGCAATCTCGGCTCACTGCAACTCCGCCTCCTGGGTTCAATCAAATTCTTCTGCCTCAGCCTCCTGAGTAGCTGGGACTACAGGCATGCGCCACCACACCCGGCTAATTTTTGTATTTTCAGTAGAGATGGGGTTTCACCATATTGGTCAGGCTGGTCTCAAACTCCTGACCTCATGATCCGCCTGCCTTGGCCTCCCAAAGTGCTGGGATTACAGGCGTGAGCCACCACGCCTGGCTCCAAATAAAATTCTTATCAATATAGTTGAAGCCTCAATAACCAACCAGATCTCATTCCTGTTCTGTCATCCACAGAGGTAACAACTATCTGGAATTAGGAGTTTTAATTCCTGTGAATACTTTACACTTATATTTATATGTATTCATAAACAATTTATAGTGTTGCTTTACCTTGCTTTTCATCTTTACTACATGATACATTCTATGCTTCTCTAACTTCTCATTTTCAAGGCTATTACGGAGCTGAGGGTGGGACAGTAGGGATAGGGGAAGTAGAAATGATATAGAGCTTGCAGTTCTTACTGTTTTTCTTGAATAAGTGCTCCCTGGATTGCTGAAAACCTTTGGCTCACTTCCAGCATTCGGAAAAAGTTGAATCTGAAAATTTTGCCAGTGGTCTTGTATTTATGGAGGAGAGAATTTTCAGAAGTTCTTCCCAACTGTTTTCACTCCTGTAACCCTTTGGCTCATAAAAATTTTAATGGTAAAATCTAAATCAAGTATTAACAGGTAAGATGAAGTCACAGAATTTTTTTTTATCCCTTTTTTATGCAATGTCAAAAAATTAATGTTAACTCTGTCATTTAGAGGAAAAACATTTTTTCACCATTCATGCAATGTCAAAAATTAATGTTAGCTCTGTCATTCAGAGGAAAAAACATTGTTTTTCACCATGTAAAATGAATAATGCTACTCATATGTATTTGGAATTCCAGCCCACTGTGAAAATGAAAGCCAATAGTGATAGACAACTTTTGATGCAACCAGGCAAAGAAATTTGATGAAGAAACTCTATCATTTACAGAGTGCATAGAGGATGAGTACCAGGAAAGGAGACTGAGATGTATTGGTCAAGAAACTAAGTTAGCAGATTGTTAAGTCAAGGAGGCAAGGAGGATCTTTTGGTAAGCGGGAAAAACAATGCTGCATGTTTTGAGATGTCAAAATAAAAATTAAGGGTCCATTGGATTTGATACCATGGAAATCATTGATCACCTTACAGAATTGTTTGGGCATAGGTGAGTAGTGCATGTGAGAGAGAAGTCAGACTGGAGTGGATGAGAATTTTAGGACATGAAAGTATAGGGACTTTGACTCTAGAAAATCCTTGGAGAAGTTTGCCCAGAAGAGAGGAGACAGTAATAGTCTTTAGTTAGAATGGGGAGAAAGCATGTGAGAGAAAATCTGGAGATATCTGAACATGGTTGAATCTAGTAGAAAAGAAGTTGACCATACAGGAAGATACACTCAATAAACACAGTCCTTGACCATACCAGAGGATGGTATCTGGGATGCAAGTGAAAGAAATGTTGATGTACGTAGGGATGAAAGACAGTTGTGCAAGTGGTCTTTTGGGAAGCTGATGGAGTTACTGTCTGATGGTTTCTGCTTCTCCAAGAGGTCATCTGCTAGATGGCAGAGGAAAGATTGATGGTGGTGAGATTTGGGAATACTTGAGAATCTGTGAAATTGAAGTGGAGAATGGGAGAATTTGGTGATAGGGATGATAATGTTTTGGGGCAAATTTCAGGGGCCGAGTGAAGTTATTAACCGTAAATTTATGGTGATTGCAGTCAGCCTGGTTGGGCAAATTCCTCTGGTAATACTTAGCAACTTGTGAGACATTCATTGAGATGTAGGATATTGAATTCATATAGATTTGGGATTTTGTTAGGTAGGTGCAGCTAGAAGATAGTGGAGCAAGAAAGTTCCTGAAGACTATCAAGAGAGTGGTTGATATTATTAACCACAGAATTGTAGATAAAAAAAGGAAGGAAATGAAGCCTAGAAGGTGTGGAAAAGGAGAAAGTAAAGTAGGAAGTGCTCCAGAGGTTTCTATAGGACTGATGACATGTGTGTTGAGAATAACTTAGGGTATAGGTGGAACAGCAGTGGCTTGTGGTCAAAACTGCCTTATGCTTATATTAATAAGTAGCTCCAGAGATGGTGCAGTTCAGCAGTTCTGAGTGATGTCAAGTTTGGGAGGGTGGCTGGGTGCAGTGGCTCATGACTGTAATCCCAGCTACTCTGGGGCTGAGGAGGGAGGACCTCTTGAATCCAGGAGTTCCAGGCTACAGATCACACCACTGTACTCCAGTCTGAGTGACAGAGCCAGACCCCATCTCTTAAAAAAATTTGGGAGGGTGCTATAGACTGAATGTTTGTGTTCCCCCAAAGTTTGTATTTTGAAATCTTAACCCCCAATATGATGGTATTAAGTGGAGGGATTTTTGGTAGTTAATGAGGTCATGAGAGGGGAGCCCTCATGAGTGGGATTAATACCCTTATAAGAGATGCCAAGCTAGGTGCAGTGGCTGACACCTGTCATTCCAGCACTTTGGGAGGCCAAGGAGGGAGAACTGCTTGAAACCAGGAATTCGAGACCAGCTTGGGCAACATAGTGAGACCCCGTCTCCACACACACACACACACACACACACACAATTAGCTAGATGCAGTGGGTTGCACCTGTAGTCCCAGCTACTCAGGAGGCTAAGGTGGGAGGGTCACCTGAGCCTGGGAGGTTGAGTCTTCAGCGACCTATGACAGTGCCACTGCAGTACAGCCTGGGTGGCAGAATGAAACTCTGTCTCTAGGAAAAAAATAAAAAATAAAAAAAATAAAAAGAAGGATATCCTGGAGAATCCTTTGCTTCTTCTGACATGTGAGGAACACAGTGAGAAGATTGTGAGCCAAAGCGGGCTCTCACCAAACGTCAAACCTGCTGGTGCTTTGATCCCAGACTCCCAACCTCCAAAACTTGAGAAATATTTTTTTCTTATTTGTAAGCTACGCAGATTATAGTATTTTGTTATGGCAGCCAGAATGGACTGAGACAGAGGAGGTAGCCAAAGTGGAGTGGAAGAGGAAGTTTCTGAAGCCATGAAGTGAGATTGGCTATGAAGATAATAAAGTCACTTAGAATTTAGGGTCAAGAGAAAAACTGCAAGCCAGTTGGCAAAGAAGTCAATGAATACAGCCAATATAGTGAAAAAAATGTTGAAATTTGAGTCTGGAGTTCTGGACTATAAATTCTCCAACCATACTCAGTACTGCCTTGATCTTCCTATGTTTACCACCATAAATTATGAGATAATAATTTTTAGAGTTTCTCCTTTAACTGATTATAAACTCCTTTAAGTTCAAAGGTGGTGCCTTGTTTATCATGTATAAATCAGATTACTTGATGCCAGATATGCAATACATTTTATCTTGGTTAAATGAATAGGAGAAAATTAAACAAATAGGTGCCATTTTGGAGGATAGACATTCCTATTTCTCTGATTGCAGTTTTAGACTACGACAGACCTCGTTCTCCTCCTCTCCTTAACTCCAGTGTAATCAGTTAGGCACATATGTTTAAAAAACTAGAACATTTAGAGACTTTGATGAAAATGAATAAAATAAAACAAAACAAGGCCTTCCTTTTATTTACCTTTGATTCCTTGCTTCTCATTTGCTCTGCCACCTGTCAGCATTGTAACTCAGAGTTTCTTAGTATCAAGTATAAAACTGTCAAACAGAATTTAGGGTGGACTCAGATTTTAAAAGCCTCATCTTGGATTCAGTGTTCATTCCCCCTGAAAGCCAAGAGGTGACTAAGAAAGAACAAAATCAGTAAAGAGAAACATTAAAGTCTGCTTCATCTGAGTTTTTGTTTGTTTTTTTTTTGTTTTTCTTTTTACAATGCATCGATCTTCAAAGTTTGTCCACATGATGATTAAGCTTTTTAAGGACGAAAATTGTTTTTCATATGGTCTGATTGGTCATTTCCTTAGCATCTTTGCTCATTTAACAAAAGCGATATTAATGTTTTGTACTTAAGAAAATTGTGAAATGGAGAATGACACAGACATACACACATCAATCATATGAGGTCTTACAGCATTTGTAAATACGAGTTTTCTTCCTTAAATTTGAAGGCTAGAGACAACAAGAAGATGAAGAGGGAGTAAACTGAGTGAGGAAAAGGCAACACATTGTGGCCTAAAGATACAACCAGGGCTTGATTTCTATTGGATGAATTGTGTTCATACTTGACATAGTCTCATACTCCTTTCTGGGATAAAAGAGTAAGTTGGCTTTGACAACCGTCACCACATTGGCCTCTGAGGATGACCTTTCTGGACAGGGGAATGTGCCTCTCTTTCTTTGCTATTCATCTGTGTGCCTCCTGAAACTGCATGTTCTGTTGAAGAGGATAGCCTTTAATTCAATGTTTGGTTCAGTGCATACAAATAGCTCAACACACCAGTCAATATTTCTCATACCTTCCTCTGTCTGCTGGTACCTTGGCCTTCCCTTCTCCCAGGTTTTCAGGATTCCTTTGTAAACCTTTGGCTTCCCGAAGTCCAGTGTTTGGATGCTTCAGGAAGTCTTTCTCTTCTCCAGCATACTCCATGCTTTGCATGTAATTATCTCATTCCCTTCCAAGCCCTCCCGTAAAATTTCCCTTTTCTTGTGATCAATGAATTGATATATGTTAAGTACTTGCTCTGGATTATCAATTTGGCTCCAATGCTTAAAGAACCTATTCTTTTGAGTCAGAGTTTACCTGCATAAACAATCACAAAAAGGCAATTATGGGTCAAATTACATCACCCATATAAGTAATTTTTTATAGAAAAAAGAAGTCAATGTAGGCTAGTGTAGTTAGAGAAAGGTTAATGGAATCCAAATGCACCAGTATCTGGAGATAAAGGGTTAATGTTTTATTTCCCTACTGAGTAAGTTATTGGAATAGTTAGAACTTAGTGAAATTAATATTTATGCACTCCAGGGAGGTATTAAGTTGGTGCAAAAGTAATTGTGGTTTTTGCCATTAAAAGTAATGACAATACTGGCAATTACTTTTCCTCCAAACCTGATATTTTTGGTAATAGCTACATATGTCCTTCAAATCACTTAGCTTCCTAAATGGTGCAGTTTCCTTCTATAAGCTGAATCCTTGCAACCCCCAATCTCTTCCAGTTTATGGGGGCACTATGCAGAAGCTGAGAGCTAACATGCACACTGCGGGGGGTCTGTGAGGGTCGACTGAAGACGAAGATTATTCTGACGATACCATCCCGACCTGAGCCTTTGGATGCCTTGTGTCTGTAATTTGGGAAGGGGCTATGGGCTAACGCTTTTCAAATGCTTGGAGCTTCTCTGATTTTAATAGTTTTTCAGTGACATGAAGAAACAGACTTTCTGCAAACCATTTTCCAAGAATTAGACCGGATACTTCTGTTCCCTCTGGCAGACCAGTTATCCTGCCACTCTCTCTCTCTCTCTCTCTCTGTTTTTTAACCTAAATTTGATTTTTGAAGGATTTAATCTCATTCCCTATCACAACATTATTTTTCATAACAGCAGGAAGAAATTTGATAAACCATTCTAGTTTCTTACATTTGTGAATTTAATTCCCACTTCGTCCAAATGGGCTCCTGTCGAGAGAGGAAACCAGATGTACCAAGTTGTTGGAGTCTTAAATGTCTCTCCAGCTTGTTGAAGCAATTGCATTAAAAAATCTTAATAAATATAGTTGCTGACTTTCTTGCTCCCTCTGTGTTCCTGCTGCAGTTATACTGTTTACACTTGAGTTTGTGCCACAGCTGGTTCGAACTCAATGATTGTCTGCTCCACTCTGCCTGTTTTAAGTTATTATTCCCCTCAAGGTTTCTCTTCCATGCATGGAGCTTGTTGTGATTCCTTTCTTTGATTGAAAAGAGATGGAGTGGTGTAGCAAGAAGAGTATTGGTGTTGCCCCAGAGATGCCCAGGGTTTGCATCCTAGTTCTGGCATTTATGTGATGCATGATCTTGAGTATTTTCACTTTTTTTGACACTCATACTTACCTTGGAGAGTTGTTAGGATTAAATAAAATAACCCACGCAACAGCATCTGCCACAACAACTTGCATAGAGGAGCATTTACTCTGACTATTTCTTATACTTATCTTCATGAATTTGGCTATAATCAAGAAACAGAAATTTTGTATTCAGAGGAGGGCTATTCTGAACCTAGTGTCGTATTCCATTTGCACCATATACAGGCTATTATTTATTTTTCATTCTGATTTTTTAGTGTGCTTATAGTTTAATATTAGTAGTTTATATCGGTATAGTACTTGAGGCTTATAATGTGCTATTGTGTTTTTATGTATCTTTATGTGCTTTTGTATCATGCAGCATACACAACCTGAAATTTGTCTTGTTGGTTCATCATTCTCTGTGGGGTATTACATACATGGTCTGCTTATGCTGAGCGCCATAATTGTAACTGCAGAGTTTACTTGGTTAAGAAAGTCAATTATAACAGAAGTAGAGCTCTTCAAACTGGAGCTCCATGAAGACAACTGAACACATCTATTGAGCTCCAAGGAAACATGGTAGTGGCTTAGTCTGAATTGTGCCACTTCTCCTCTTGGAAATTATGCAGAACAGTAAATCAAATTTTACAAATCTACAAATTCCATTTTTAGTGAAACTAGGAGACCCAGAATATTCTTGAACTACAAATTATGTGTACATGCTGCCCCAAACACGTGAGGCCAATGGAAGCTGGCAAGAAGCCGCATGGTAAATGGTGATGGACAATGGAAAGGAGGTGAGGACGCAGCAGCTGTGGCGGGAGTCTCAGAAAACACAGCAGTGTTCACTTCCAGAGCAGAGGGCCCCATCTGGGGTGGTAACTCCCATGAGCAGAGATGAAATCAGAGTGACCAACTCTTCCTAGTTGCCTGGAACTTTACTGGTTTTAGCACTGAAAGTCCTCTGTCCTAGGAACCTCCCCAAACCTGGGCAAACTGGGATGCTGCTCACCCTAGAGGAACTGGAACAGAGTGTGCCACCAAAGGGAGGTGGCAAAGGCCTGGGACCACATGGGTGGCAGAGTACAAAAAGTACAAGTGAAAATAGATCAACAAAAAGGATACTCCCGTGGAAGGTAAGAGATACGTCCCAGGTGGCTGTGGCTTATAAAGATACTGTGACATCACATGGGAAGAAGCCATTCTGAATCTTTTTAAATTTCTTCTTTCTTTTAAAAAATTTCTAATTTTTAATTCGTATGAATATATAGCAGTTATATATATTTATAGGGTACAAGAAATATTTTGATATAGGCATGCAATGCATAATAATCACATCACGGAGAATAGGGTATTCATCTACTGAAGCAATTACACTTTGTGTTATAAACAATCCAATTATACTTTTAGTTATTTTAAAATGTAGTTACTATTGACTACAGTTACCCTGTTATGCTGTAAAATAGTAGGTCTTATTCATTCTTCTTATTTTTTTGTACCCATTAACTGTATCTGCTTCCCTCTCAACCACCCACTACCCTTATCAGCCTCTGGTAACCATCCTTCTACTTTCTATGTCCATGAAGTTAACTGTTTTGACTGTTAGAGCCCACAAATAAGTGAGAACATGCGATGTTTGTCTTTCTGTGCCTGACTTATTTTACTTAACATAATGATCTCCAGTTCCATCCATGTTGTGGCAAATTACAGGATCTCATTCTTTTTTATGGCTAAATAGTACTCCATTATGTATATGTACCATATTTGCTTTATCCATTCATCCATTGATGAATACAGGTTGCTTCCAAATGTTGGCTATTGTGGACAGTACTACAACAAACATGGGAGTGCAGATACCTCTTCGATATACTGATTTCCTTTCTTTTGGGTATATATTCAGCAGTGGGATTGCTGGATTATATGGTAGCTCAATTTTTAGTTTTCTGAGGAACCTCTAAACTGTTCTTCATAGTGGTCTGACTAATTTACATTCCCATCAACAGTGTACAAGTGTTTACTTTTCTCCATATTCCACCAGCATTTGTTATTGCCTATCTTTTGGATATAAGCCATTTTAACTGGGGTGAGATGACATCTCATTGTAGTATTGTTTTGCATTTCTCTGATGCAATGATATTGAGTACTTTTTCATATGCCTGTTTGCCATTTGTATGTCTGCTTTTGAGGAATGTCTATTCAAATCTTTTTCCCATTTTTGGATGGGATTATTAGATTTTTTTTCCCATAGAGTTGTTTGAGCTCTAAACTGTAGAGCAGTTTGCAAATATTCTCTCCCATCCTGTGGGTTGGCTTTTCACTTTGTTGATCGTTTCCTTTGCTATGCAGAAGCTTTTTAACTTGATGTAATCCCATTTGTCCATTTTTGCTTTGGTTGCCTGTGCAACCAAACTAATGTCCTGGAGATTTTCCTCAATTTTTTTTTTTTTTTTTGTAGTGGTTTCATAGTCCGAGGCCTTAGTTTTAAGTCCTTAATCCATTTTGTTTTGATTTTTGTTCATGGTGAGAGATAGGGGTCTAGTGTTTATTATTCTGCAATGGATATTCAGCTTTCCCAGCATCATTTCATGAAGAGACTGTTTTCTCCTCAGTATATATGTTCTTGGCACCTTTGTCCAAAATGAGTTCACTGTAGGCGTGTGGATTTGTTTCTGGGTTCTCTATTCTGTTCCATTGGTCTATGTGTTTTTATGCCAGTGTATGCTGTTTTGGTGACTATAGCTCTGTAGTATAATTTGAAGTCAGCTAATGTGATTCCTCCAGCTTTGTTCTTTTGAACATTAAAGGCAAAGAGAATGTGGTTGCACAGAGGCATCATTTTTAAAGGAAATAGTCTGTTGTAACAGAGGAGGATGCCCATTATCTTTGAAGCTTAGAACCCTGGATGTCCTCAGTCCTTCCCTTCTGTGCCCTAGTATTCTTTGTCTAGCTGGTTCAGGAAAATCAAACTCATTCAAATATGAGTAAACAAAAAAAGAGCTGGCATACAGAGATCTATTAAGTTGCAGAAAATAATAGAAAAAGTTCCTATAGAAGAACGAAATGCACCAGAAAACTATTGCCGAGATGCAGATAAAGCTTGTAACTTAATGTCCCATGAATTAAAAATAAAAAACTTAATGGAGTAATAACTGTTATTATTTTTAAATTTAATTAAATTTAATTTAATTTTAAGTTCTGGGATACATGTGCAGGACATGCAGGTTTGTTACATAGGTAAATGTATG
Source organism: Theropithecus gelada (assembly GCF_003255815.1). NCBI lineage: Eukaryota > Metazoa > Chordata > Mammalia > Primates > Cercopithecidae > Theropithecus > Theropithecus gelada. The sequence continues at coordinate 21,644,725 of NC_037671.1, forward strand.
CCATAGTGGTTTTCTGCACCTATCCACCTAGGTATTAAGGCCCACATGCATTAACTATTTATCCTGATGCTCTCTCCCTTACCCACCCCACCAACAGGCCCCAGCGTGTGTTGTTCCTCTCCATGTGTCCATGTGTTCTCATTGTTCAGCTCCCACTTATAAGTGAGAACATGCAGTGTTTGGTTTTCTGTCCCTGTGTTAGTTTGCTGAGGATAATGGCTTTCAGCTCCATCCATGTCCTTGCAAAGAACATGATCTCATTCCTTTTTATGGCTGTATAGTATTCCATGGTATATATGTACCACATTTTCTTTATTCAGTCTATCATTGATGAGAATTTGGGTTGATTACATGTCTTTGCTATTGTGACTAGTGTGGCAGTGTACATATGTGTGCATGTATCTTTATAATAAAATGATTTATATTCCTTCGGACATATACCTAGTAATGGGATTGCTGGGTCAAATAGTATTTCTGGTTCTAGGTCTTTGAGGAATTGCCACACAATAACAGTTATTTTAATGAAAGTATACAAAGCAGAAATATGAGGACTCAGGACTGGACAACAGAAAATGAGGACCAAATTAAAGGAGAAGGTGAAATGGGATTTGGTAGAAATCATGAAAGAAATAAAAGAACAAATCAAAATTATTTCAGAAGTAAAGACTAATAAATTAGATTCAGCACAAGGAAGAGTAGACACCATAGAAAGTACAGTGAGGGACAAAGGAGATAGACATGACAACAGCAAATGAAATGAACAAGAAATACAGAGATAAAGAGGATTAGAGACAAAATTATAGGAATAAAGCACAAGCAAAGGAGATCAAATACATTCACATAAAGTCTACCAAGAGAAAATCAAAACAAAAAAACAGAACAAATATTTAAAAATACAATATTTAAAAATACAATTCAAGAAAACTTTTCAAATATAAAATAAGGCATGTATCTACATATTTAAAGGGCTTACAGTGGACCAGAAAAAAATGCTCTGGAGAAGTCAAGACAAATCCTAAAATGATTAGAATAAAGAATGAATATTTTGAATGAGGCTGTAAAAATATCAAGTCACTCATGATGGGATGAAGTTGGGCAGGAGTCAGACTTTTTTAAAGATATGAATCTACCCTTAGAAGATTTTTTTTTTTTTTTTAAAGAATGAGCCAAAGATTTTATATGTGGTTAAAATATCTTTTACATCTGAAAGATTCTAGAAAAACAGATTGCAGTGTGCAAGAACACAGGAGACATTATTCATGTCAGCCCATTTTGAGGAAATGATTAGAGGATGAACTCCTGCCAACCAAGCAATGGCTGGGGAAATGTCGGTGAAACTGGCAGTAAGCATTAAGGCAGTAGATTTAAGTCCCAAAGCAAAGAAAGGGAAAACCCAAGGGGCAAAGTCTGAAAGCAGTGAAGGGAGTAAGCCCCAGAATATATCTGAAAGGGCCGAACCTTGATTGGCGATGACATGCCTCCTTCATTGGACAAAAGGAAGTAGGAAAAGCTGATTAGATGAAGGAAGACAGTTTCTATTTTCTCTGTGATGTTAAGGTTAAGTCTGTTCACCAAAATAAGGGGCTAGGACTGGGGTAAGGGTCAACAATGTAAAGAAAAAAAATGTATGGAAGAGAGTGAGAGATCAAGCTTCCAGAGAATTATAGTAGAAATATGTATAAGTAGACTTTGTTGCTTAAAGAAAATCTGTAATGAATCTCTTAGTTACAGCATACTATTTATTATGAGGTATTTGAATTTATTTATCCTGTCAATTGGATGTTGAATGGTGTGCAGAAGTTTAAAGTAGAATTGTGTATTATTTTGCATCTGTAGATATATTTCTTTCCATTTTAAAGTGCAAATTCATTCACTTAGTTTCATTTTTCTACTGTATTACGATGCACTGAGGATAAGGGGTATCTTTTTATGGCACCCAACTCAGTACTGTGGCCACTTCATGTGTTCATTCAGTAAATATTTGGTAAATTAATAAATGAAACACACCTATAATATTTCATTCTGCTTAATATTTATTTTCTAACACTCGTCCTTAAAGATCCACATGAAATGAGCCTTACTTTTAGTAATAATTTAATTTTCAGGCTCTGAGAAAGTAATATATAAACTTGAAAGTCCTGGTAAAGGTTAGAATAAAAATTGCAGTGAAATTATAAATGCTAAGTTGCATAGACTTCTCACTTGATTTGCTTGATAGATTAAGGTATATATGTGTCTCAATATCCCTCATCCAGAAAGTCTGGTGTTTTTTTTTTTTTTTTTTTTTTTTTTTTGACAGAGTCCCACTCTGTTGCCTAGGCTGGAGTGCAGAGGTGCAATCTCAGCTTACTGCAACCTCTGCCTCCCGGGTTCAAGTGATTCTCATGCCTCAGCCTCCCGAGTATCCGGGACTACAGGCGCATACCACAATGCTCGGCTAATTTTTGTATTTTTAGTAAAGAGGGGGTTTTGCCATGTTGGCCAGGCTGGACTCGAATTCCTGACCTCAAGTGATCCGCCCACCTCAGCCTCCTAAAGTGCTGGGATTACAGGCATGAGCCACCACGCTTGGCCTGAATTTTTAAATAAAACAAAAAGTCAAGTATGGACTTTATATACAAAAAGTATGTGAAGCACTGTGTTCATATAAGAACTGTTTCAGATGAGCCAGCCAAGGAGGGATTCAGTAGCAGCTACGAATTAAAAAAGGCCATTTGCCTGGTAATTTCAGGATTGTTAAACAATCAAGCACCACACAACCGTAGGACTACACTATCCAAGGGTGAGAATAAGAATTATTTTCTCGGGGACCTTTAGATGAACTATGATTGAATTGTTTGCTTACTGGTGTGGCCAAAGCATTTCCAAGTCTTCCTTTCCAGTTTCCCACGGACCCAAAGAAGATTTTCCAAAGATATTCTCTCAATCCAACTGCAATCAAACCAACGTATACTAGACGCTATTTTTCTTACAAAATTTGTAGTATACATTTTATTTTGTTGTTAATTTACTTTGAAAATGTCATTATTCAATAAAGCACACTATTCACAATTTTGTGTGAAAGAGAAAACACTGGAGGATTAAGCACCATCAAAGATAATTTACGGCTACCAAATTATTACATAAGTAAAAGGAAGGCTGAGATGGCGAAAAGTAAGCAATACAGGGAAGAACTGAAGAAAGTGTGGATATGCATTGTGTAATTTATGTCTTTAGTGAGGAAAATTTCAGAATGATAATTCAGAACATCTGTAACAATAGCTATGGCTTGGTATGGAAGGATTCCAAAGCTCAAGAGAAAAGGATGGTCTGATTCAACATGAGACAGCCCTTTCACCTTGACATCTTGTTATTTGACTCTTTAAGAAGAGCCCCAGATCTACTATCCACAGCTTTAATCACTGCATGTTTTGGGGAACAAGACTGTGTTGTAGTTGAAAGAGAACAGATTTTGGAACCAAGAAGAACTGGGTCCCAGTCTTCTTTGCAGTGTATACTAACCATGAGGCCAGAATTTGACAATACTTTCTCTACAGAAGTGTTATTTAATATTACCAATAATGTGAGCAAAGCACTTAGCAGAGTACTGGGCACATAGGAAGTCTGGAATGAATGGTAACCACTATTATTACTCTTACATGGAGAGAAATTGTATTAGGGTTAAAAAAAAGCTCAGAGTAACTAAACATCCACAAATCTCAAACAGCCATCTGTTTTGAGCAACATTCATATTATGAAACTCCAACTCACTGAAATGATTTAGACGCCCTCTTAAAACTCACCATAATGAGATTTGGCCTGCACCAGAGAAAAGTCATTAATGACCTAATTGTCAAATCTGATGGCCTGTTTTCAGTCATCTTTTTATTTATCTCCTCTGTGGCATATGATGCTATTGACTATTCTTAATTCATTCATTTGGATTCCTTAACAATGGTCTCTCCTGGTTTTTCTCTGATTTCAGGCTCCTTTCCTGGGGCTAAGATTTCACAGAGGACTTTTCTCCACTTCCTGATCTCATTTTCTGTGAAGACTTTATTTAAGTTTGCTGGGCAGAGTCAACACAGTTCAACAAACTTTTATTCAGTAGCTGCTACATCCTTGCCTTTCTTTTAGGTATTGGAGTAACAATGACAAATGAGACTGGAGTGATGGAGACTTCCTATGCTCAGTCATATTGAACTCTTCTCTCCTTCCTGAACACACTGGAAGGTTGTGCCTCTCAGCCCCTTGCAGGAGATGAGGCCATGCAGCTAGTTCTAGCATGAAACGTGAATGCAATGATATGAATGCAAATCCTGGGCAGAGACATTAAGAGCTACGGTGCTGCTTTCTCACTCTCTCACCCATGGCACCATGACTGCAGAAATGATGTGTTGAGCTAACAGTGTCACAGTGTAGAGGGAGCCTGGACCTAGGATTGCCAGATGGAGGGAATTCCTACCGACTTGCATCCAATTTTGCATGATTGAAAAATAACTTGCACTAAGCTGCTGAAATTCAGTTTGTTACCACACTCTATTCTACCCTATCTGCTCCTAAACTGCTCAAATACAACATACTTGGAGGGAATGTGTATATGTGTATAAGCAGATACTACCAAGAAAATGTGCTAAAGGCTATCACGGAGTGATCACAGGATATTTCTGGAACATTGAGAAGGTGCAGTGAGCTTATTCTGAGGGAGAGTGTTTAGGGAAGGTGTGACTTCTTGGTTCTAACTCACTCCTTTCTTCCCATTTTCCCATCCCTGAACCCAACTTAGAGCAGATGTCAGGGGAGGGAGGGCCATTCTGGGTAGCAGTTTGCCTAGATTATTGTGAGCCAGAAACCTAAGCCTGAGCATCCATTTTTTCTCAGTGCAGGTTCCTGATACCTGAGGCTTTCTTATAGGTGTGATGACTGAAGAAACTGGATGAGATAGTGAGGATATGGAGCTTCATGACTTTTTACTTAGCACTGCCCAGTCCAAAGTCAGCCAGAGAAACAACATTGAGCTGAATCTGAAAACTCTCTTGAATACACAGTCTTTATGGATGGCTTATTCTTTTAATTTGTTTCTGCATTCTTCATCTGTGTTCCTAATTCCTCACAAATTTCCCTCCAGATCTTCACGTATGGTAGAGCTAATTGGAAAATGTGTGACTTGTAGCTATCCTGTATTCATTTACACGGATTTTTTCTTGTTATAATGCCATCACTATAAGGTTTGGATCCGACAGCCAGGGAAAATCTTAGTTTAAACCCTAACCTAATTTATACCTCATTCTATAGTAATGATTTTTCTGTTTGTTCTCATTATCTTTTTCTCTCCTCAAGGTGTGTCCTTTTCTTTTCTTTTCTTCTTTTTCTTTGTCTCACTCTGTCACCCAGGCTGGAGTGCAGTGACACAATCTCAGCTCACCGCAACCTCTGCCTCGCAGGCTCAAGCGATTCTCCTGCTGCAGCCTCCCAAGTAGCTGGGATTACAGGTGTGTGCCACTACTGCCCAGCTAATTTTTGTGTTTTTAGTAGAGATGGTGTTTCACCATATTGGCCAGGCTGGTCTTGAACTCCTGACCTCAAATGATCCACCCACCTCGGCCTTCCAAAGTGCTGGGATTATAGGCATGAGCCACTGCGCCTGGCCTGTTCTCTAGTTTCTACTGAATTTATTAGTGAAATTCTTCAGTGTCTTCCCCACTTCCTAAAGTTACAGGTTATATGGGTGAGGGGACACCTGAGATGAATTTGGAAGACCCAGCATTATTTAGCCAGGTGAACAAGGGTTAAAATACCAAATCAGACAGAGTGTGGGCATGAAATACTATGGAGGTATTAACTCTTTTTTCCATTTAGAAAAAATAAAGTGCATCTCATTGCCAGCTCTCATTTAATTTTGCATAAACACGCTCTTTGAGGCTGAAGCAAATCTGACTGATTTTCAATGTAAAAATAAAATATAAAAACTGTTCTTGGAGTTATTTCTAAACAGAACACACAGAATTGTCTGAATCATCGAGATCGTCTATTTCGGAAAAATCAGATTCATCAAATGAATATTCGGCCGACAACCGTTTGAGAACAATGTTAACATCACATGTAGGAACGTTACGTTTTCTAGGAGTTGACATTTTCAGTGATTGAGAATTACTATATTTTGTAATGGAAATACTACTACTAAAACCAGAATGCTGTAAATAGAATGATGTCTTTTGTTGCCAAAGTCAATATACTAGAGCGAAGTGAAAATAATAATAAAGGTGAGATAGTTCATGGCAAAGTTATCTCGGAGTAAATGCTGCAGCCGCCATGTCACCAGTGACTCTGGGAACATGGGAAGAGTAAAGGAGATACAGGTAACTTGATATGGAGAGCGTGTATATTAGGACTGGAGGTATCTTAAGAGCTCACTCCTGAGTGCTGAGGCTGGTTTCCTTGGCTGTTGGTTGAGTCACAACCTGGAATTGAATTGTAAGGGTGTCTAAGAATTAGTGTAGGATGTTCATTCCCAAAGCAAACAAAAAGTCCAAGAACTGGGGATTAAGCTAAGTCAAAGTCGGTTAGAAGAAAGTCTAGGTTTAACAGAAAGATAGACTCTAGATACCAGACTCAGAAGGCCTGAATTGGGATCAGGTTGGAGTCATAGAGCCAGGGGAAGAGGAAATTGGAGCAGAGTCAGGTATGGATCAGGCAACAGGGCTGGGGTTCATCCAGAGGGAGAGCTCTAGAACCCAGCGGGTATTTGTGGCTTGTCTTTATGAACTGGTGCATTCAAAAAAGGACGGTGGTGGCTGGGTGTGGTGGTTCGCACCCGTAATCCCATCACTTTGGGAGGCCAAGGCGGGTGGATCATCTGAAGTCAGGAGTTCGAGACCAGGCTGGCGAACATGGTGAAACCCTGTCTCTACTAAAAATATAAAAATTAGCCGGGCATGGTGGCACTCACCTGTAATCCCAGCTACTCGGGAGGCTGAGGCACAAGAATTGCTTGAACCCAGGAGGTGGAGGTTGCAGTGAGTCCAGATGACACCACTGCACTCTAGCTGGGCGACAGAGTGAGACTCTGTCTCACAAAAAAAAAAAAAAAAAAAAAATTGTAAAACCCTTAAAAAAAAGAGACCATGGTGGAATTAGGTTGTGTTACTGGCCTACGGCAGGGATATAGGAGATAAGACTGGTAAGAGAGCTAAAGATCACACCATGGAGAAGTTTAGCTAAGGGACTTACAACTTATTTTACAGGCCATGCATATAGAGTAAGTAAAGGATCTTAAACAGGAATGAGGAACAGTCTGATTTACATGGATGGTAGCCTTCAAGCGAGAGTAGGGAGACTGGACTGGAGGATAATGAGACAGGAGGTAGGACAATCCACTGGAGAAGAGGCCATTGCAGTTGCACAGGTGAGAGAAGAGGGAGCCAGCCCAGGGCAGGTGGTGGGAGAATGAGCATTGATCATTTACTCGAGCAGGGGGAATTGAGATGGTAGATTCAAAGGCATCTTTGTCTCGTTGTGTGTATGGTGTGAAGGGAAAGCCGACTAGTAGATTTCTAGGTGGTTGGTGTTATCAGTAGCAGAGACAGAGAAGTCCAAGGGGGAGAAGTTTTCCTGAGGAAGATGTTGAGTTTCGCTTTGGACATGATACTTTTGTGGCTCCCACAGGATAGTGAGGTGCAGAGATTGGCAGATCACTGGAACTACAAGTCAAAAATGACAATAGAGGAGAACACAGAGATACGATTTGATGATGCTGTCAGAGAAGAGATGCTCTAATCCAGAGAGAACATAGTAAAAAGCAGGGTAAAGATGAATCCCAAAGAGGAGAGTGTTTAGTGTTATTAACCCTGATTTTAGGTTAAAGATATGAGAGAAAACATCTGGAAAGAAGGAGAGGCGATGGCACCAAGGGCCAGAATGGACGAATTGGTCTTGAATGGGAGAGGAAGCACCTTCATCTACTTGGTCTACATAGGCATAGATGGCAACAGAAACAGGTATAGACTTTTTAATAGGTGCTGGGTCAAAATGTTGAGGGAACTCATCACATAAGTAAGAAATATTGTTTTTTACCATTCACTAAAATAGGGGTAAGCAAACTGTTTTTCTGAAAAGCTGGATAGCCAATAGTTTAGGCTTTGTGGGCCCTAGAGACTCATTCACAACTTATGCTATATTCTCATTATAGCATAAAAGCAGCCATATATGTTAAACAAATGGTGTGTTCTAATAAAACTTTATTTAAAACAGGTGGTGGGCTAAATTTAGCCTGCAAGTCATAGTGTGTTGACCCCTGTATAAGACAGTTGAGACGTGGGCTGAAGATTTGAAGTGAGGGTCAGAGGTTTGGCTTTGTCTTTGGGAAAAAAAAAAAAAAACAAAAAAAAAACAACGGGAGAGGGTGAGTGCCAATCAGAGATAAGGAAGAGGATAGGGTGGAATGACCGCGTGACTTTAGAAAGGATGGGTGGGCTGGGGCTCCACTTACATTGCTTTGCTAGTCTCCTGTGATCCAGAGTTACTCCCTCTCTGTGATCCCAGTGTGTTGCTTATATTTCTGGCTAATCAAGGGGTGTCCCTCCCCCTAAACTGTGGGCATTTTGAGAGCAAGGTCCTTGTTTTATGTATTTTTTAAGTAGCCTGATTTTCCTCATTTTCCAGCTTAAAGATCATTTTCTTTAACTGTAGACATTTGTCCCTCACTTCCCTGGGACACAGTGAGAGGCATTTCCCAAACCTGGACTGCAAATGCCAGGCCTGTCTCACTTCGTGTTGAGTCCACCCAGGCTTGTGTCACCCTTTGAGGGCTGGTGACTAATGTGGTAACTTAGCCAGTCAGAGAAGCTGAAGTCATGTAGCAATTATGGCTCTCCATACACACACACCCACTGTTTTATCTGTCCCCCTCTATCTCCCCCCATCTTCCTGTCATTGGAACAAAAAAATTCTCTGACTTCACATGGCCAACACAGCTGTCCAACTGACTGAACACACAGAAGCAAATGAAGTCAGTGGAAGAATGAGTCACTACACAGCAGTGTCTTTTACACTCGCCTCCAGCCTCCCCCACCTGCTCCTGACTTGGGGTTGACTGCTCCGGAACCAGCACTTCACCCCCTCTCCAAGGGCAATGTGCATGGAAGAGCCCTTTTGAGACAGGAAGTAACTCACTTGGCAAATTTGTTGTTCATTCCTGGTCCACCTAGTTCAATAACATCATTAAGATCCAATGAGGAGATAGTGGGGCTTAAGGGGCATAGACAATTGAGCAGCCTACTGGTGTTTAAATATTTTCTAGAAAAAAGACAGACAATATACAATTTAAGAACCGCATCCATACATTTAGTTATAGCCTGATAATGTTTCTTGAGTCATCACACGGAGTGAATCTATAACCAGGAAAACACATAGGAACCAATGCTAATCTTATTCCTGAAGCTGTTGTCCATATGAATTCACGAGAAGTCCTGAAAGTAAGCATCTTGCAGGGCAGATGGTACTGCCTGATCATCTAAGTTGAGGTTGGTAGTTTTCATCAGGATGGTTTTATCTGGATCAGTGTTGGCATGGATTTAAAATCTATGAGTCTAGATCTTCAATAATAATAATATCAATGATATGATCAACAAGCAATTTCTTTTCTTGCCATGATCCCTGTTTTTCTGTTGTGAATTCCTCCTATCTTGAGGATGATGTGATCACAAAATGAGAAGGTGAGACTGGTTGATATTTGTCTTATTCTCATGTCAACTACATTTTCTCCTTTTTTGTGCCGTTGGTCAACCATCTGGATCTCCCTTGGATCATAACCCTTGGATCTCCCTCTTTCAAAGTTCTCTTTCTTCTTCTTTGTAGCAGGCCTCCCAGGGGACGTGCTTAGATTCTTAGGCCAAGGAGGAGAGAAATGTACAAGACTGAAGCTGGAGGAGCAGCTGCTGGTTTACCCGCTGCCAAGACTTGGCAGCAGGTTCCTGGGGAAGCAGTAGGCACCTGGTTCACACAGGACCAGCACAGCTGGTCCAGGTTTTGACTGGCAGAGCGTGGCTTCCTTTGTCACCAAAGTGACTGGCCCTATGATTTTGCTACAGCCTGCAGAAACCGAGAGGGACACAGTGAAAGCCGTACACCTCCACGAAGCAGGTGCAAGTCACATTTCACTAATGAACAATGGGCACTTTGCACACAGGAGGCTTTTATCTGAGTGCTAAAAAGCCCTTCTGTTGGACAGGCTGTTGGCTGAGTTAGGCAGCAGTGAGAAGCATTGGGAAGGATTCTGTATCCAAGAAAGTTGGTGCAAGAGCTGTCATCAAATAATTCTTGCAGAAGCAAACATTCTCATTCTCAGGAATCTTCTTGGAGGAAAGCAATGTGTTTATGGGGGTAAAATGTTCATGAAACCATAGATGCCCATGATTGACAGATGTAGTCCAGACCTCCATTTCTGCCCTGACCACCTGTGACCACCATATCAGTACGATCTGTTTGCTTACCCCATGCTTAAATATTTCTGATAAACATAGATCCTGGTAATTCTGTTAGTCCCTCAATCAATGGATTCTATATTTGGACCATCCCCCAAATGAATAAAATATTTCTTCCATATTAAACTTAAGTCTGTCTCCTACCTATTAGTTTTAGTTTTGTCTTATGGAGAGATATGGGACAACTGATCTTGAGAAAGAGGGCATCCCTGTGGGAGCCTTTCATGTATTTGAAAGCCACTCTCATGTCTTCCAGCAAATATTAATAGGGTATCTTTTAATAAATTAAAAGAACAAAATTAAGTAAATACATTTTTAAATAAAAAGATAAATGGCTACTTTTGTGTACTAAATGGTACCTTTCCCCTCCACAGTGATTTCAAAGGCTCCATCCAAATACATTGTCTCCTCCCCTAAAAAATCAGCATAATTGCAGGCTTTTTATAATGCAAAAGATCTTAGAGATCCTCTTGTCTAAGCCTTCATTTCACGGATAGGGACACAGAGGTTTATCAAGGTAACAGCAATTTAGAGTTGGGACAAGAGGCCACGCCAGTGTGGGGTTGTTTCTGTAGGTCTTGTTGCCCTGATGAGGTCTGCGATCAAGTGCGAGAGTGACTCTGATTCCATATGCAAATTGTCCATCCCACTCTTTAAGCACATAGGACTTCCATTGTCTCACTTTTCTTTCTCTACAGCCTGCTCTCAGAGGATAATCCGATCTGAGGCATCATGTGAATTTCACCCATGGGTTTCTATTCTTGTGAATATTTGAATTATTTCCTTTCACTTTTCATTGAGAAGCATAGAGTGTTGAGTAAGGGATTTGAGGCCTCATAAAGCAGATGAGGGAGGGGCATTTAGGGAGAGAGTAAGGAGGGTATGTCTGCAGGAAGATTAGGTCTTCTTGGGGCAAGGACTAGGGTATTTCCGAGTCTGTAAGGACATGTTTCGTATTGCCAATGCCAGATAAACAGGAGCATATTCTGTCCATATGAATCCTATGGCCACAACTGATGAGTCTAGAGGCAAACCCCAAAGAAGGACCAGCACAAGCAAAATATTGTTCAAAAGCTGACTATGGGTCTGGTGCGGTGGCTCATGCCTGTAATTCCAGCACTTTGGGAGGCCGAGGTGGGTGGATCACGAGGTCAGGAGATTGAGACCATCCTGGTCAACATGAAGAAACCCTGTCTCTACCAAAAATACAAAAATTAGTCGGGCGTGGTGGCAGGCACCTGTAGTCCCAGATACTCAGGGGGCTGAGGCAGGAGAATTGCTTGAACCTGGGAGGCAGATGTTGCAGTGAGCCGAGATCGCGCCACTGCACTCCAGCCTGGGTGACAGAGAGAGACTCCATCTCAAAAAAACCAAACCAAAACAAAAAAACTGACTATGCTGGAGCCAGAGAGGTTCAAGGCAGTGAGAATAGAATCACATGGTCACCGTCCATGGAGCTGTATAACAGAGCAACATGGCTGCAGACACTGCACCTGAGCAGAGTAAGTATGCCAGGGGCAGAGGAAAAGGAGGAAAAGGTCTAACTGGACATGTGCAGTTGAGAGAGGGTTATTCAGTATTGAGGCTTACAAGGAGAAGGGTGTGTGTGTGGAATAGGAAGGGGTACATGAAGATCCCCTGAAGGAAAGATAGAGAGACATGGGTTCAAAGCCTCATATGGGAAGGTTTTGAGCCATTGTGTGAGCAAGGCTCTTTGTGCCTGGGAAGGCTTTCTGTATTGCCATTCTCGGGTAGGCCCAGAACAAGTGGGAATATAACGTTGCAGAGACAAAACCATCACTGTTTTCCAATCCTGGATCAAATCTTGGAAGATAAACTTGTTTGGGTGGATAGTCTACAGTAGATAGACTGACTCCCATGGTTACTCTACCACCTAATGAGCTTCCTCTCCTTGTTGGGGCTGGCTCAGGACCCAAACAGCGTCAAACCTGGGGCTATCAGGTCTTTGAGAATTCAGCTGAACAGGGTCTAGGAAATGCAGGGAATGATATTACAGGTGTTGGCAGCTGCACATTTTCTTATTTTTCTCTTTTTCTCACCTTATCAAAACAGATCTGTCCTATGCATCATATTCCCTGGACCTAGCTGTTTGTTAAGGAACTAATCAATTAATTTTGCAGGAACATTATGACTAATTAGAATATAATGTCATTATCAGAACACATTTGGCATAGATGTGGGAATGGAAATGAGAAGTGAATTTACTCAGAGGAATGGGCAAACTGGGGATCAGGGTGTATGTGAGTGTGCGTGTATGTCTATGAGAGGCAGAGAGAGAGGGAGAGGGAGAATTAATAAACCTAAGAAAATGATCCTCCATAAGAACTGGAGTTCTGAGTTCTAAGACTGAAGATACATTACAGATCTCTCTCTGTCTCTTCAGGCTCTGCACACTCTTCTTTACCCCCCAGACATTATTGCTCTCCGGTGGTTTGCCATTTCCCCACTGCTAATAGGTTTCAAGACCGCCCTACTCCTTAGCAATGTTGTGTTGCCTAATCAATTACATTTGATCGGGGGAATATATATATATATTATATTTATATATATATAAAATTTTTTTTTGTTTGTTTGAAATTGCCATTTTGAATTCAGTTGATATTTGCCTCCATTTAAAAAAGAAGTTTTTGGCCTGGCATGATGGCTCACGGCCGTAATCCCAGCACTTTGGGAGGCCGGGGCAGGTAGATCATTTGAGTCCAGGAGTTTGAGACCAGCGAGGGTGACATGGCGAAACCCTGTCTCTACCAAAAATACAGATTAGTCAGCTGTGGTGGTGCACATCCGTGGTCCCAGCTACTCGAGAGGCTGATGTGGGAGGATCACTTGAGCCCAGGAGCTGAGACTGCACCACTGCACTCCAGCCTGGGTAACAGAGTGAGATCCTGTCTTGAAGTAAAAGTAAATAAATAAACAAACATAAAGGAGAAAAATTTGAGGCCGTAAACCTTCCCTTCGCTAGTTTTAGCACTTTAAAAATGCATAACTGAGTCGGCAGTGTGCAGTTTTGTTGTTTCCTTTTATTTTTGGAGTGAACTCTGCTCTTCATTCAAAATTGTCATAGTAGATTTGGGCCCATGAACTCCTAAATATCTCTGCCTTTCTGCCTCCTGGTGAGCCACATGCACCGCTTTCTTAGACTTTAAGTTGATGAATGCCAATTCTTTTTCTCCTGGTTTTCTCAGAGAGGTTGGGAGGGGGTGGAAATGGTGTTTAGATGTACTCACAGATTTTACTTTTACTGCTAAACTTTTTATTTCAAAATTTTCTGCCACTTGACATTACTTCATCCATTTTTAGGGGGTCTCTTTCTCAATTATTTTATTTATTTCTGCTTTGCTATTGTTGGAAGGTTTGCAGGGGGATTTTCGACCTTTATCCTGACGTTTTGCAATTTGTATTTTTATATCATTTTGCAATTTGTAATTCGAGTTTTGTTGCAATCCCAAGTTGTGTAAATGGCATCCAGCCCTCAGGATTGAGGTTTATAAATCATGTAGATTCATGTTTTGAGCCAGTTCACCTTCATTTTCATCAGAGAGCCCATGGGTTCAGGTGGGGAAGCAGGTGAATGTCCCCAAAAGCCTTCCTCATTCATTTTGGACTCACTGGTCAGTTTCTCATTTTTCCTTCAACATGGTTCTGCTTGGCTCTGGTTGCCCTGACAGAGAATTTGGGGACAATTAGAGAAGAGCCTTGAATTCATCACATGATGGAAGCAAAATTCCAGGAAGAACATATTTCATTTTCATGGTAAAGTGGGGAGTGGTTGAAGGGAGTCAGAGTAGAGTGAGGTCTCTTGTCCACCCACTGAGCTCTAGTCTCATGTTGTACATAAAATTGTTCTCGAGTTTTTGAGCTTTGAGGTGCCTCCCACCCCAGAATCCCTCTAGCATTTATTGCCCATTTCTCTCCTCTGTTAATTGGAATATTTTCTGTATTCTAGGCTCCAATCAGCTTAAAGTCCTTGCAAAGAAAGAAATTGTGCCCTGTCTCGCAGCATTGACCACAGCAGAGAGCCTAGGATGTGAATGGGTGTCAATATTCATCTGCTGAATGAATAGGTAAATATTTTTTTGTCCCCAATGCAATATATGGTAGGCATTCAATAAACATTTATTAACAATTACTAATAACATATTTAAAATCACTGGCCATTTATATAGCTCCACACTTTTTTGTTCTGTGTGAAGCCTGCTGATTTTTCCTTGATTATTGGTAATTCTTGATTTTGTTTTTTGGAAACAAATAAAAAACAACTGGGATTGTTCATTTTTTTTTTTTTTTTTGGAGCAGAGCTTATGAGAGCTGGACTGATAGACTTAATACCACATTGGGAATGTATTTAGTAACAAACTTGGCTAAGATAAACATTAGTTCTGAGACTGTTAGGAGGAAGATGGAAAGTCATCAGTTTATTGTATCTGTGCCAAGAATCAGCTGACCTTGAAACTTTCTCTGTTGTGGTCCCGTTGATTGATCAGTAAATCAAGAAGCTCACTGCTAGAATTTCTGTTTCACTTCATGTTATGTAGACGCAGAAAAGGTATGTTTTCTTGCCTATCTTGATAGTAGATAATTCAGGCCAACTCAGTGTTATCCTTGAAAATATCACCATCACTAGAATAGAAAATCGTAAAATGAGTACTTTATCTGAGGTTCCCAAGAATTAATTGTTTACTTGAAGCTAGAGGGCATAAAATGCAATGCTTTTGGATAATTCTGTTACGAGGTAATCTCCTGGTGTTTCAAATGGTGGCACAGCTGCTGTTCTTATCTTTTAGTGTACGTGTCTCCCTTTTTCATTTTGTGTCCCCACCTTCCCCAGTCAAATACTCTTTCAACCAAAACCTGAAACATGGCTGTCGTCATCTTGGATGAATTTGAAATTCAATTGTAAATTACATTAGTAGGCATATCTGCAGAATTTTGGGTTGTGGGAATAATGAAGAAATAATAAAGAAGTACTCTGAGTACCTGGCACATAGTAGGTGTGCAATAGCTGTGAGCTTCGTAAATGAATATTCGTGCTTGAAACACAACTATAGAAACATAGGCAGCAGCCAAGAATCGTTACGTGCGGACCGAATTCAAGTGCCTCAGTGACACGAAGGATTAGAGGTGACAAAATGCTGTGTGTAGGAAGTAATCCCAGATTGATGCAGGCAGCCCTTCGGAAACCCAGAGAGAGAGAGAGTCTTCCAGAATACATGGAGCTAAGTGGACTCCATATGAACTTTAAGTAAGTAGTGGTTATGGCTGGAACCAGGCAAAGGACACTCTGGCCTCAAAGTCTTGTTCATCTTTTTTGGCCAGGCTTTTATTTTTCTTTATATTAAATGTTTTATTCCTTGAGGAGTGGAAAAGCAATATTTTTCAGGAAAATGAGCACTGAAACTAAAGCATTAACCAAGGATCTCCTCAATTTTCTAATGGTCTCATTGTGCTCACACATTGCATCTAAGTTTTTTTTTTTTTCTGTGTGTTGTTGCTGCTGTTTTTCTCTGGATTATTTAAAACTCAAGTGAAAAACAAACTTTGCTTGTTTTAGGGGGAAAGGAATGAATCTCTCATTCTGATGTTATATTTCTTCAGTTGATCAGTGGAAGATGCTCTCACTCTCCTGCCCACCAGTTTCACTCAAAACCAGTCTTCGCCGTTGCTAAATAACAAGTATCCTCATTGTGATCGTAGAGCCAGATAGAAAGATTGGGTCTTGACCTTGTGCCCGTGGACCAATAAAGTTGCAGTCATTCAGAAACAGTTCCAGAGCCAAAGCTTCCCTATTTAAAGTGCCTACATCCAATTCTTTAGAGATTCAGCTTGGTATCAAGTTGAGCCTTCCTGTCACCTCTTAAGTGACAGTGGCAAGCTCTTATGTAGCACTTGTCCTAATTTTCTTGCTGATATCCATGTCCCCAGAACATTCCCTTCAGTTGTGTGGGAAGGTACTTCTTTCTTTGTTCTGCCTGTAGTTCCTGGAATGATTTGAATGTTTGTTGCATGCACAGTATGGGCTTTCTTCTAAATCAGGCTTTTCACTCTGACTTTGTTCTTAATTTTTTTTTTTGAGATGGAGTCTTGCTTTATTGCCCAGGCTGTAGTGCAGTGGTGTGATCTCGGCTCACTGCAACCTTGACCTCCCGGGTTCAAGTGATTCTCCTCCCTCAGCCTCCTGGGTAGCTGGGATTACAGGCACGCGCCACCACTCCCGGCTAATTTTTGTACTTTTAGTAGACACAGAGTTTTGCCACATTGGTCAGGCTAGTCTCGAACTCCTGACCTCAGGTGATCCACCTGCCTCAGCCTCCCAAAGTGCTAGGATTACAGGCGTGAGCCACCACGCCTGGCCTGTCCTTCATTTTAAGCAGTGGCCATAGAACACTATACAAATAGATTGAAACATTCAGCCTGATTCCAAAATTACTTGTCCATTCTCATTTCCCATTATTCCCTTTCAAGCAGGACTGTTTTTTCCTGTCTATGCCTCTCAAATCCCCTATGAATTGGAGCCTTTGCTCACGTGGTTAGCTCCGTCTGGAAGTCTTCCTCCAACTTTGCATGTTTAAGTTTCTAAACATTCTTCAGTGATCAGCTACTGGCCCACCTTCCCCATGAAATCCTTCTGGATGTTTGTAGCTGGAGACACACTCTCCCTTCTTTGCACCATCACATCTATTCTACAGTATGTTGTGCCAATAGTGTTTATGTCTTGGTGGACCTAGGCTGTCACATTTTTGGAGGCGGGACTTTGCTTTCTTGAGGTTGGTTTCCAACCAAGAACCCTCTTAGAGAAGTTGCTCATAAAGGTTTATTCAGGCCAGGCGTGGTGGCTTATGCCTGTAATCCCAGCACTTTGGGAGGCTGAGGCTGGCGGATCACCGGAGGTCAGGAGTACCAGATCAACCTGGCCAACATGGTGAAACCCTGTCTCTACTGAAAATACAGAAATTAGCAGGGCGTGGTGGCGGGTGCCTGTAGTCCCAGCTACTTGGGAGGCTGAGGGGGAGAATTGCTTGAACCTGGGAGGTGGAAGTTGCAGTGAGCTGAGACCAGGCCACTGCACTACAGCCTGGGTGACAGAGTGAGACTCCTTCTCAAAAAAAAAAAATTGTTTGTTCAATGGATACATAAATGCATGTTGGAATAAAATGATCTGTTTGCTAGACTATTTTCATCTAAATTTTGGAAGTACATGGACACAGCAACAGTATAGGTAAAGTGATTTTCCTCATTCCCAAGGCCGGATGCATAAACCAAAGTATAAAGAAACAAGTGTGTTTGTAGGTGCATGTCTGTGCTTTGGAGAAAACATAAGTTGAAGTTAAAGTATGAAGCAGGTGTGTGGCCAGCTGCGGTGGCTCACTCCTGTAATCCTAGCACTTTGGGAGGCCGAGGTGAGCAGATCACCTGAGGTCAGAAGTTCAAGACCAGCCTGGCCTATGTGGTGAAACTCTGTCTCTACAAAAAATACAAAAATTAGCCGGGCATGATGGCAGGTGCCTGTAATCCCAGCTACTTGGGAGGTTGAGGTAGGAGAATCACTTGAACCCGGGAGGCAGAGGTTACACTGAGCTGAGATTGAGCCACTGTACTCCAACCTGGGTGACAGAGAGAGACTCTTGTCTCAAAAAAAAAAAACAAAAAAAACAAAAACAGCAGATGTGTTTGTGGGTGTATGTCTGTGCTTTGGAGAAAACTTAAGTTGAAGTTTTGGAAACTAGTTTAAAAAATAACAGTAACTTCATAGTATATGTAGTCAGTTATTTCTGGCAAAGTATTCCATGTCCTGGGAATAGATGTCTTGGTGTTCTCCAAAACCTGAGAGATGTGTCGCCCCTCTAAGTTTGGCTTCAATTCAAATTTCCTAGAGTTACAACTCTAGGCCCCTCAGGAGCTGATTCATGATTACTGTTCACCCTTATTAATTTTTCTAGCACCGAAGCATGTACTTTGACTTTTTTTTTTTGTTTCTTAACATAGTCACATCAGAGAACTTTCTCCAACTTCTTTCCCCTCAGTATGCACTATTCCAAAGTATTTTCATAGTGGAAGGCAGCAGTTTTATACCCTCAGAGTTAAATTTAATTGCTACTTTATAAACTTCCAATGCAATTCTCTTTTCTTCTTTGGAAACAGGGAATCTTTATGGCACAAACCTTTCTAGTGATTAGCAAAATTTCAGTAGTAAATTTACAAATAAATTTGATTCAGAAAAGCCATGCACTGCACATAATGAAGTTACTTATAATAGGAAAATCTAAAGAACTAAAATACAGACTCTGCCCTCAAGGAACTCAAGGCAGCAACTATGACAGATACATTTTAAAAAAAGAAACATAGTCCTATGTCATATGTATACAATATAGCTATTAATAAAGAATATACAAAATGAAGCATTTAAGAGTCTCACAAGGATACTGTCATAATTAGTGAGATAATGTGGAGATACCTTGATGAAACTGAAGGTCCATTTCTGTTTAGTGGGGATATCAATGGCAGTTGCATAGTAGGTCTATTTTATGGAATAAATGAGTTAACAGGGCTAAGGACTTTAAATACTGGCTGGTACATGTTAAGCTGTCAATATGTGCTAGCTATTTTCAATGGTCATTTCTCTTTGCTATGAAAAGAGCTGTTGCAAAGCTCTTCATAAACAGATGATAATGCCACCATTTCCCAAGTAGGGAGAAAGACTTGGTAATAATAGTTATTCAAAGTATATAGAATATGTTGCAATAAAGGATTATGCCACTTAGAACTGTAGAGTTATCACTATTGAGAAAAAGAAATCCTGGTCTTTTTTCCCCATTACAACTCAATTAAAAAAGGAGACCCTTAGCGTCAAACACGTAGCCTGCACACAGAAACATGTCTGATTGACTTTCAAAGACTCACATAAATTAAACAGCTCTTGGATAACATCAAACCTAACCAGTTAGTTCCCAGGTCTCTATATAAATTGCCACATAACTTTATGCCAAAATGAATGATGGTGGCTATGTCTCCTGGATGACCAAAATCAGACTTAAGGAGTGAAAAAATAAACACAGCACATTCTTTATGGCCACATCAACAAAATGAAACAAAATGATTACTTATTTTTTTGGATTATGTTGATGATAGATATTGTAGGCATATCCACTCACTCTCAATTTTATTTTTGGTCACCCAGTACAGTCAGGGTTACACAGTGAGGAAAAGTCCAGCTGAGTGACCTCGGAACAGTTGCTATCAGTGCTGGACATCAATCTCACCCTCTCAGATCAGAATATACCTCTCTTGTTCCTTCTGGAACTAAAAAGCTACCACCCAAAGAATATAATTATATTGTGGATACAATGATTTGGCATTCATTTCAAAGTTTCTTTTAAAGGAATAGTTTAAAGTGTGTGTGTTACAAAGTGCAGAGCATTGCTCAATGTTGATTTGTCAAAAGATGACAATTTAGCCCTTGAAATAAACGTTTCCCAAAATAGCAGCATTTGGGAAACTTTGAGCTCTGTTTCAGTCCTTTCACAGAAACTAAGAGGTCTTTCACATTCTCAAGGCAGAATACTGAGCAATAGAAGAAACGAGAAGTCCTCTGTCTCCATCCCTCTGCCTGGGGACCCACTGGACTATTATTAGCATGGGATACAAAATAGATTTGGTAAACATTGGAAAAGTCTTGCCAAGCAGCGTCTCAAAGACATATGGTCTTTTGTAAGTGCCATGATCATTATAAACAAGCAAGATGTTCTAATTAAGGAAAAGTCTTTGTAAGGCAACTTGTTCTACAACTTGGCATTGAGGTTCCAAAATAGGCAAAACTTTGGGGGTTGGGTAACCCCTATTCCTTCTTCAGCCGGACTCTTTAAGACTGAACCGGAGAGCTGCCATCTCTACTTTGACCACTAGAGGGAGGGCAACTACGTGAAATTGCTCAGTGAGGCGGCGGTTTCTCCAATCCACGCGGTCACGCTTGCCTTCTCTCCTCGGTCTTCGCAACAAATCAACCAGTGGTAGAAACTGATCTTTAGCTTTTTGAGAGAGGGAGAATGTAAGGAATGTGTTTCATCAATGCATAACAGCCCTCTCTTTCAACTTTAGTTGGGCTTATAGTGTGGGTATTACTTTTTCATTTTTACAAACCTCTGTAAACAAAGCACAGATTTGGTGGAATGAGGGAGTAAATGGCCAGTCTTCTAAGTCCTGCCTTGTGGAGTGTGCCTGGATTTTCTACTATAAAATGATCTCTTTTGGGTTGTCATTAATCTTTATAATGATTTCATGGGATAGAGGTTGGACTGGAAGAACATTGCTAACTCTTGGAAGCCCAAAATTCTGATTCTGTATCCTTCAACTGGGGTATGAACTTGTCAAGGGTGAGTAAGGAAGTATGACTTACTTACAACACCTACTGCCACGGCCAATCCCTTAGCAGATGCTCACTAAGGAGTCGATGATTGATGAGACTGGTTGGTTTATATGATTACCTGCCATCTAGAAGCACCCATAAAGAATGGGACACAGTTTTTGTGCCCAAGATGTATATTGTCTCAAAATTGTTTTGACTTGTTGAAACTTAGGACAGTAGTGGCTACACAAAATTCTTATAAACAGTATTCCTTTTCTCTCTGTAACCTCCTCCCTCAACATATGTACAAATATATACCCATCACAGGCAATAAACCCCACATACCAAATACACACACATGAGCACACACACATTCAAGTTTTAAGGCAAAAATCTTTCCCAAAAGACAGTATGCTAGAAAACAAGCAATTGTGGGAACGAAAGTCTTCCTTATCCTCCTAAAGCAATAAGGAGTACAATAAATAAGAAAACAGAACTATTTATGATTCACTACAGAAAGAGGTATTTATAGGTCTTTTATAGCACCATATAATTATAATCATAAAAGGTAGAGACTTAGAAATAATTCAGAGATGATAGCGATGTTAGAAATCAGCCTTCCTCTTTGGATTCTTTTTTCTTTGAGACAGGATGTTGTTCTGTCACTCAGGCTGAAGTGCAGTGGTGTGACCCTAGTTCACTGCAGCCTTGACCTCCCAGGCTCAAGCAATCCTCCCACCTCAGCCTCCCAAGTAGCTAGGACCACAGGTGTGCACCACCATGCCCTGCTAATTTTTGTATGTTTAGTACAGACAGGATCACACCATGTTGTCCAATATGGTATTGATTGAACTCCTGGGCTTAAGTGATCCTCCTGCCTGGGCCTCCCAAAGTGCTGGGATTACAGGTATGAACCACTATGCTGGCCTTTTCTTTTTTTCTTCCCAAAGCAGTAAACTGATGCTGAGGAGCTATAAAGGTAGTTATTGGTGTGTGGGGACCACGATGTAGGTCTTTTGGCTCCAAGTCCATTCTGTTATATCTTGCAGTAGAAATATCTGTGCAAGGCCAGGGGCAGTGGCTCATGCCTGTAATCCCAACACTTTGGGAGGCCGAGGCGGGCAGATCAGGAGGTCAAGAGATCGAGACCATCCTGCCCAACATGGTGAAACCCTGTCTCTATTAAAAATACAAAAATTAGCTGAGTGTGGTAGTGCGAGCCTATAGTCCCAGCCACTTGGGAGGCTGAGGCAGGATAATTGCTTGAATCCTGGAGGTGGAGGTTACAGTGAGCCGAGATCGTGCCACTGCACTCCAACCTGGTGACACAGCGAGACTCCATCTCAAAAAAAAAAAAAAAAAAAAAAAAAAAAAAAAAAAAAAAAAAAATCTGTGCAAGCTGTCCCTAGCGTTGAGAAGCTGATCTTTCTATTAGGTTATGAAAGCCAAACTACATAAGTAACAAGAATCTGGAAAGGAAGTTCAGTTGGAAAATATTGCCAAATAAAAAATGAACTAGGACACAAAAAGTAAGCCTTCCCTAAAGAGAAGAATTCTAATAGGAACAAAAAATGCCTAAAAATAAACTATGAAATGGAAGGCTGTATTGTTACTAATTTAGAGGCATTAATAACAAACATGTAGACACTAAGTAAATGCATGGTTTATATCTTGCTTTTGATTGAGCCACAGGAAGAACTATGAATGAGGATACAGAATAGACTTGAGGCTGCTGTGTCTTTAATTTGATACTGCCCCTTTAATATAAAGAATGTAAAAATATCAAAACCTACCACAGTAATCTGAATACTAATAATAGAGTTGCTGTCTGTGTTTGGTGAGACTACAAATTCAATTAATTCCAATGCTGGTTCCAATAAGCTCTTTATGAGTCTAAAGGGATTATTAACACTGCAAAGTTTGAAAGATTGAATCACAATAACAATTTCTTGCAAGATTTCTGAAGCTTTGAGCAGGCTTGCTTTCATGGAAATAATCATCTATTAACCTAAAGCAGTAGAAGGAGCAAGCAGGAAGAGAGGGAGCAAAGGAATGAGGGATAAAAGGTGGAGAGGGGAATCACATGTCTCATTCTTACTCATCTGCCAAGTCAAAGACTGAGCTCAGTGCCAACGTCAGGTTTGTTTGTTGGTTGGTTGGTTGGTTGGTTTTTTGGATGACTCCAAAAGACCCCAAAGGATGAGTTTTGTTTAGGATCCATTTTGTAAGACTGGGATATTTGACAAGACTGAATAAGGCTGGGACCTTTTTGAAGTCCACATACGCAACATAAATAAACTGCCTTGGTCTCTGTCTAGGCACCTAGACTGGGCAACGTGTCTAATTGGCAGACGTGGTGCTGCTGGTGGTGGTGCTAGTGGGAGCAGGGAAGCGTCACTCCATAATCTGACACTAGAAAAAAAAAATGACAGGGCTAGGCCTGGTGGCTCACGCCTGTAATCCCAGCACTTTGGGAGGCTGAAGCAGGCGGATCACGAGGTCAGGAGGGACCATCCTGGCTAACACGGTGAAACCCCGTCTCTACTAAAAATACAAAAAATTAGCCGGGCGTGGTGGCGGGCGCCTGTAGTCCCAGCTATTTGGGAGGCTGAGGCAGGAGAATGGCTCGAACCTGGGATGGGGAGCTTGCAGTGAGCTGAGATCCGGCCACTGCACTCCAGTCTGGGCGACAGAGCAAGACTCCGTCTCAAAAAACAAAACAAAACAAACAAACAAAAAAAACCAAAACAAATTATTAGAGAACACCCTTCAAAAGAAGTAGGAGCTAAGTCCCTTCTGGTTTGTTAAATGATTAATTTAGGTCTAAATATTACATTATCATGGGCAAAATACTTCCACGCAGTTAGGGTTCAACACAGTCTTCACTCATGGATGGCTAGAGGCAAACCTCATCCTTAGCCTGAGTCTCTACTTTTGTTTTATTTAAAATGCATTCAAGTCTTTAATAAATTCAAGGCCTGAATTGAATGACTCTTCTATTTCATGAGAAGTTATGGGGGCCCATATTTTTCCAGTGTCTTATTATGTGGTGTTAGGGTCGTGCTATCTTTGCTATAAAAATGCCTTCTTGGCCGGGCACGGTGGCTAACGCCTGTAATCCCAACACTTTGGGAGGCTGAGGCTGCTGGATCACCTGAGGTCAGGAGTTTGAGACCAGCCTGGCCAACATGGTGAAACCCCATCTCTACTAAAAATACAAAATTAGCCAGGTGTGGTGGCACACGCCTGTAATCCCAGCTACTAGGCTAGGGCAGGAGAATTGCTTGAACCCGGGAGACGGAGGTTGCAGTGAGCTGAGTTGAGACCATGCCATTGCACTATAGCCTGGGCAAAAATAGCAAAACTCAAAAAAAAAAAAAAACAAAAAAAAAAAACCCAAAAAACCAGAAACAAACAAACAAAACCAAACCAAAAAACCAAAGAAAGAAAATGCCTTCTGCAACACATTTCCTTCTCTCAGCCTTTGCAGGTGTATAAATCACATCGCCCTGGACTGGGATGGGATTCTCCCAGTCTACTTTTATAGGAGTCTGAGCTATTTCTTCAGCCTCCTGTTCCCAAGGACAGGTCTCAGACATGCCTCCACTCTGGCTGACTGGCCACGTACTGATGTAGTCATTGGTCCTGTCTATCTTTTCTGGACTTGATAAACTCTCTAGGCTTCTCTACCAATACTACCAATTCGCCACACACCAATTAACCTGTGCCCAGGGTTGGGATGACCCCTCATCTGCTGCTCTGCGGACGTCTCATGTGTCATCTGTTCTGATCCACAATGTCTGGGAACTGCTCCTCCGCCCATTGGAAAGCGCTGGGAGTTTCCTCCCCTAGTGAGAGAAGGGATGGCAGAGCCTGCAGGCAGCAAGCTATTAGAATGACCGTTTCTTAAATACAACAAGCCCTTTCTTTAAGCCCTTTCCTGTTTCTCTGCTTCCCAAAGACTCCTTTCTGTATCTATCCAGGATGAAAGTGTTGCCTCAGGCACCTCAAAGATCATTAAAGTGAAAAGCTGGGGAGGGGAGGGGGCCTTTGAAAATCCTATTGCTCCACCCTTCCCTCTGGTCAGTACTGTGGGTCACACAGACCTCACTGATGTCCCTGTGTTTTCTCTCCCATCATCTGTCTTTCTTCCTGGCATGGGGCAATCATGGAGCTGGGTGGGTCCGCCAGAGGGAGTAGGAAAGCATTGCCCAAATGTGGAACCGCTTTCTTACAATGCCTTTATTTTGAGCCATAGGGAGGGTTATGGGAATTAAAAATACCCACTATCCCTTGTAATGTAGAAATGTTATATTTGGGCAAGTTTGACAAATGATGAGAAGAGAAAATGGAAGTGGGGGTAGTAAGAAAACAGTCTTCTTGGCACTAAGATTTCGTGGGTCTTGGGCAGCGCAGTTAGATCAATCTGCTTTGCTAGGCTGTGGGCCTGCTGGTTTGCCATGGGGGAGTCAGCTTTTATCACTGCATTTTCATTCTGGTCCTAGGAATCAGAGAATGGAGAAGGAGAATTGCTCACATGCCAGGTAGGCTCCCTCATTTTCACCTGGAAACAGTTGTAGGAGCCATTTCAGCATCTCCTGGCTATTGTTCGTTCAAAGTCCTAGGAAGAGAAGAGGGAGGAATACAAAACCAGAGGGAGAGACTCTGTGTACCCCCAGAGGCTGCCTGCCTATGGAAGGCTGTCCCATGGGCAATGCCATCCATGAGTGATCTCTGCACCCTGAATTCAAAGATCCTGGAGTTGAAAAGACCCCAGCATCATGATTGTTGGGAGAAACATGAACTTTTAAAGTGTCCAGAAGGCCAGGGGAATAGGTGAACTATGTGAACAATAAAGTCAAGAAATAGAGAATTGAAGCAAAAACTGCTTAGGCCATCCCTGAAACCCACCTTCAAAAAAGTGATTACCTGGAATGACTTGACTCCCCATTGCTCTCTACCTGGTCTTGAGCTGGAGTTGCTCTCAGTGAGCCAGGAAAAGAAATAACCTTAAATATGGGGCAGAGGAGAAGTTGTGTGCTTGGTCTCAGCCTGACTGGTGATTCCAGTGGCCAAGAGGACAGGATAGAGTTTGGAAGAGAGGAAGAGTGCCGAGTAGGATGGGGTGCCAAGGAGATGCTGCTGGCGATGGAGCAGCTGGCATCCTGCTGTCACTGAGATTGGCTGGCCCAGGAGGATCCTAATTACAGCACAACTGCTGCCTCCATAATCACTGTGACAGGAGCAGTGTGGGCCGGAAGGAGATGTGAGATGGAGTTGGTGGCTGCTGAAGAGGATGTTGGAATCATTGTTCTTTGCCGAGGCTTCATAGGGGGCTGCTGCCAGCTGCCTGCTAAGGTTTAAACAGCTGCCACCAAAAAAGGGGCCAGCCCTTCCTGCCTCATCTCCAGAGGATGCACCAGCCCCAACCTGCAGGTCTGCCTCCGGGTGCTCTGGCTAGAGGGGGATGGCAGGCTTCCAGGTAGGCCTTTTGAGTAGTTCTGTTTATGGGAGGCTACAGGGAGAATTCAACAGGATGGTGAGGGGGTTCCGAAGAGTTGGCTGGGAAATGAACCCAGGTTAACAAACAACAAAATAATATACTTCTGTGGAATTATCATCAAATCAAAGGAAAGAACTGTGAAATTAATTATTTGAAGATACTGTTTAGGTGATCTCCTGGAGTTGTGTCATCAAGGAAAAATAAATCCCTTCCTCAGCCCTCATGCTTCACCTGAGAGATTTTGTTTCTTTGTTTGTCTGGACAAAGTCCCAGGTTTAAGGGTGAAAAGTCTCTTGAATGGTGACACAAACAGTATGCTTAGGCCACCTTTCCAATGGGTATGAGAATTAGCTGGGGGCTTCAGAGATAAACCAGGGGTGTCAGAACCAGGGTGAAATGCGTGTGAGTGGGAAGGGGGGCACCTGTGGATAGGGATGTATGCCTTGCTTTGATTTGCTTGTGTTTTGCTTGGCTCTCAGAAAAATACTAAGACTGACCCCTTACAGGGACTTCCAATAAGGCAGTGTTGTTCTCTGCAAGCCTTTTACCAGGTTTTCTGACTTTTGATACTAAGGAAACTTCTGGAAGAAGAAAAGGCATAATGCGTTTGTTGGCCAGTCATGTTCCCCTTGGGAGACAGGCAACTGGTTACAGTGGCACTGACATGTGGCAAGGTGACCTGGTGATGCTTAGAATGGGCTCGCTGGGGGAGAATCCCTGCGCAGTCCAAGAATTTAATGGCTTCTTCCTCCACTTTATTCAGCATAGCACCCATTTTATTGAGCCTCTGGCTCCAATGCATTATATAATCATACTATTTCCCATTGCAGTATGTTGGGCCTTCAGGCTCCTATGTGTCAAGCCAGTCACTCTCATGCAGTCTTTTCAGGATCCAGGATTTAGCTCTAAATTATGGCTCCTTTTCAGTTGCTTCACTAGATAATAGAACAAAAGTGGTGAAGCTGGGAGGCTGAGATGTCCACATCCTAATTCTTTGTATAAAAAGCCACTTTATATTTTGAGGGAAGAAACTTTTGTTTCCCAGGCTTTTCTGTTTATTCCTTACAAATCCTTTTCACTTAGTTTATAAAACCAAATGAGACTCTAATAACCATTCCCCTTGAAAAGCAGCCAGTGACAGCATCTCTCACATGTTGTGATCAGAGACTGCAATTTCACTGTGAACTTTTAGTTGAGCCTTTGCAGAACATTTGGAAGAAAAGGGGACTCAAGTTTCTTTTCCACACTTCTAGCAGTGTTGTAGACCCTGATGACATTCGCAGTAGCCATAAGAGAGATTTGGGCTTTGGATAGGAAGGTGGAATTGGGATTTGGAATTTGGTAGAAGAACCATTTTAATGCAGAACTTTTTTTTTATTTATTTATTTATTTATTTATTTATTTATTTTTTTTTAGTAGAGACGGGGTTTCACCGTGTTAGCCAGGATGGTCTCGATCTCCTGACCTCGTGATCCGCCCGTCTCGGCCTCCCAAAGTGCTGGGATTACAGGCTTGAGCCACCGCGCCCGGCCAACTTTTAACAAGAGGAGCAGGAATTTCTCTTCTGCTAGTGTGTGCTACATTGTAAATAACCATCCCACCTCCTCATCTTAATGCGCTGTCACTGCTATAACATTTCATGTATCTTTCAGCTTTAAAAATTACAGAATCATTAGAATGATGATGTATTAGGCGAATTGGGCATGGTTTAACCGCAATATGTTTGGCTGCATGGCAGCTGGTTTTTCTCTTAAATGATAATCCAAACAAAGAATCTCAAAGAAGACAAGAATAGAACGGCTGTTGGCACTTTAATGAGTATCACTTTGGAAACAATAATTAGAATCGTGTATTCAGGGGACAAAGATTAATTAATTGAGTAAATAACACCATATACATATATATAGTTTATGGCTGGCCCCAGTGCACCATGAATCAGCTACTGTGTGTTCACACATGGAATCATTTATGGCCCTTCTAGTAGGTGGAATGGAAACCACGCAGCCTGGATGGTACGCTGTTGACATTAACCACTGGAAAGTGTTATTTTCTTCCTCTGGGTATTAGAATCTCCCCACCCCCACACTAGCCCAGTATGGTTTTGGCATTGACTACTAGGAATGGGATTGAAGTTAGAGGTGGATGTCTCCCTGTTCCCCAGATTCACATACAGACCACTCAGACTAATTTAGTTCCCTATAACTTCAAAACTCTGTTTTCCATGTAGATTAAATAAATTATGTAAAGAATTATGTGATTACTTACTGTGTTGTTCTGTTGTGCTTTAATTGGCTTTGTACATACATTTTAAATGTGCGTATACACATTTTTATCATAGCTGATCAAACAGTTGATTTAGTATGGTGTTAACTTGATATTTATATATCAAAGTGTTGAACAACAGGTGAAGTTATATAAACTAGTGTATATACGTGTGGATTAATATATAGACATTACTAATATTTATGAATGCAAAAATTCTCAGTATATGACATTAAGTACCAAGATGATCAGGAACATACCACTATTAGAAAATGGTTTCTAAGAAAAATATGGTCTGAGGATATTTTTACTTTCATTGCCTTCTATAGGCAGATAATCTGCCAGGAATTGGAGGCCTGCTGGGGGCTTAACAAATGAGGTTTATAAGCCTTTCTTCCATTCATATTGGTAGCAGTTCCTTACTAAGATGTAAATACCATGGCTGGTGAAGTGGAGCCATTAGCATTGCGGAGCAGGTTGAGGGATTTGAAGAAAGGGTTAGGAGAACCATCATGGGCTATGATTGCAGGTCAAAGGCAGGTCAAAGGCAGGAGATGCTCTTTCCTCCATCCTCTGAAAAGATAGGAAATATTAGCTGGTCATAGGTGGAGAGGAGAAAATCCTCTTGCTTTAAGAGCTGACCACAGAATGTCTTTTGTAGGAAAGTGCTATTGTTTGGCTTGACCATTTTGATTGGGTAAAGAAAGCTGTTATAGCCAGGATGATCTAAGCAAGAGAAAAGTCTTAGCTGAATGACTCTCAGAATCAGACGGGACATTTGGAGTATAGGAGCAAGTGGAGTAGAGAGGAGAGAGGAGGAGGAGGAGGTTAGGGGTGTGGGTATGGTTAACAATGGAGAGTCTTAATAGAAGACAAAAAATTCTGTAGTCATGATAGAGTGATGGTGATATATGACAGCTGCAAGACTTTTAAGAAGAGGAGCAAGAATTTCTCTTCTGCTAATGTGTGCTACATTGTAAATAACCATCCCACCTCCTCAGCCAATGTGACCTAGAATTTTCAGTAAAGAGTCTGCTGTGTGCCATGGCCATGTGTCAGTATTCCTTTTGCAAAATAAAAAAGATGTTGCATCCCATGAATGAGCTGACGTAAAAAAAGAGAGAGGCGAATGACCACAAGAAGAGAGACATTAGGATTTTGGTATAGAATTGGAGCCAAAGATGTCAATATAAAACATAAGCCTCCCAAGAATCCCCAGAAATACTGAGAGGCTTGCTGGGCTCCCTGCTGCATTTAGAATAAGGTTTGAAACAATTTGATCAGAATCTCAAAGGCAGAATCACCCCAGTTGACATCTGTGTTACATTTGCACTTTTGCAAAAGCAGATATTTAATAGTTAATACTTTCAGGTTAATTGACTGACTAATTGATTTTGGCTAACCAAATGCCTAGTTCAGGAAAAGCTCAGTCCAAAGTTTGGACATTTATCAGGTCCACGTAGGTTTAGTCTTTCTCTGCTTGGTTTAAGTGATACAATTTGTAGTTGAGACTTGCAACTGTCAATTATCTGTTCTCCTGGCAATATTTTAAAAAGTAGGCATGGGAAGAAAATAACCATAAAGACATTTAATCAGTTAGAAGAATGGGGCTTATTTCTCCCTACCGGGTGATGTTTTCCAAAAAGTCTTCAGAGAGTTTAAGCTGATTAATATTCGTCACATCAAAACCACATAATTGCAGTTCAGCCGATTAGAATGCCCATATCTTATGGCACAGGGCACAGCAATCAACTTGTCACCAAAATTCCATTTGTTTATTACTCAAACAAATAAAAGAGCAGAATTGAATATTATGCCTGCTAGTAGTGATTTTTGGGACTCTTTATTTTTCCCTGAGTAATTGAAGTGTTAGATCCGGGATATTTCCAAGTGTAAAAGCCAAATCCGTGAGTATGGTAATGGAACACATCCTGGCTATCAGCTATTAATCAAGGTACTGAAAAGTGATGGTGAGAGACCTCATTTTGGACACTTCAGTTTCTTATTCATGAGTTCAGAGGATTTTCTTTTTTTAAATGTCTTTTTCCCCCCTCTGTTCTCTGTTTTTTATTAGATGATCTCATTTTATTGGGACCAACTAGGAAAAATGAGTACATAGGGATTATCTGAGCTTAAGAATGCACATTTATGGAAGTGTAATTTCAGGTTGAAGTATTATTAGACAAACTAAATATGGCATACTAAAAAAGGAGTAGAGAGTAGGAGGTTTGGCTTTAGTTTATACTTTAGTTCTTGCCAGCTCTGGGATGTTGGGCAAGTCACTCAGCTTTTCAGTCACTCACTTATCTAATCTACTGGATGGGGATAATGATACATGTCCTACCTGCAGACATAGGATTGAACTAAATGACAACCTTCCTGCCCTATCTATATAGCACTTTCCCTCCACAGCCCCTTACCCCACTTTATTTTTATTCATAGCATTTATCACTGCCTGACCTTTCACTAAGTATATGCTTGATTTTTTATTATCTGTTGATCCAAATAGAAAGTCAGCTCCATGAAAACAGAGCTCTCTCTGTGTTATTGCCAGTACTAGGACAGTGACTCGCATGTAGTGTATGATCAATAAATATTTGCTGGAAAGACAAATTCTAACTCTAAGATCTAGGATTATAAAACAGAAAAGAGAATCTTGTGTAGTCTGGTGGTTAAACTCAGTTGTCAAGATGCCATAGTTCAAATCTCAGCTCCATCATTTCTGGTTGTGTGACCTTGGGTAAATTAATTAGCTATTTAGGGCTTCAATTTTAGCTTTTGTCACAGGTAAGATGGACCTAATAATATGCCGCATGACTCAAAATTGTTAAATAAATACAATAATTCGTGTAAAGTAATCAGCACAGGATCTGAGTTTAGGTCAGTTGTTGCTATGAGTGTCTGGGTTCACAGAGCATGGACTCACCTTTTCCAAGCTAGGATGAAAAAATTCAGTGGTGTCCCAGAGAAGACTTACAATGACAAATGTTTGTTGTTGTCTTATAATGACACCATCTCCTAGTAATTCAATTTTTAAGATGTAGTTATGTTTGCATTTTTGAGTTGGGAGAACAGACTGAAAGTTCTTTTACCGGATGACCTCCTGTCACTATCTTATTGTCTTACCGCATGGTTAGTTAAAGTGACAATCAGGATGGGGACAGGCCAAGTTGAAGTAGGTTATGAATTATTTTGAGGTCTGTTGGCTGTTCTTGCATTGCTATAAAAAAAATATCTGAGACTGGGTAATTTATAGAGAAAATAGGTTTACTTGGCTCATGATTCTGCAGGCTCTACAGGAAGCATAGTGTTGGCATCTGCTTCTGGAGAGGCATCAGGAAGCTTACAATCATGGAGGGAGGCGAAGGGGGAGCAGGCATCTCACATGGCAAGAGAGGGAGCAAGAGAGAAAGAAAGGAGAAGGGGAGGTATCACATACTTATAAACAACCAGATCTTGCAATAACTCACCACCAAGGAGATGGGCTAAGCCATTCATGAGGGATATGCTCCCATGATCCACTCACCTCCCACCTGGCCCCACTTCCAATACTGGGGATTACAATTCAACATGAGATTGGTGGGGACAACATCCAGATGATATTATTCTGTCCCTGGCCCCACAAATCTCACTTCCTTCTCACATTCCAAAATACCATCATCCTTTTCCAATAGTTCCCCAAAGGCCTCAGCTCATTTCAGCATCACTTAAAAGTCCAAAGTCCAAAGTCTCATCTGAGACAAGGCAAGTCCCCTTGCACCTAGAAGCCTGTGAAATAAAAAAACAAGTTGTTTACTTCCAAGATACAATGGGGGTACAGACATTTGGGAAACATTCCCATTTCAAAAGGCAGAAATTGGCTAAAAGAAAGGGTCTACAGTACCCACACAAGTCTAGAACCCAGCCGGGCAGTCATTAACTCTAAAACTCCAAAGTAATCTCCTTTGACT
This sequence comes from Theropithecus gelada, assembly GCF_003255815.1. Classification (NCBI taxonomy): domain Eukaryota; kingdom Metazoa; phylum Chordata; class Mammalia; order Primates; family Cercopithecidae; genus Theropithecus; species Theropithecus gelada. Next base: position 21,677,260 of record NC_037671.1, read on the forward strand.
CCGTGTCCCATATCCAGGGCACAGTAGTGTGAGGGGTGGGCTCCCATGGCCTTGGGCAGCTCTGCCTCTGTGACTTTTCCATGCTGAGGTTGCAAGCTGTTGGTGAATCTACCACTCTGCGATCTGGAAGGCAGCAGTCCCTTTTCCACAGCTCCACTAGGCAGTGCCCCAGTTGGGGAGTCTATATGAGGGCTCCAGCCCCACACTTCCCCTTGGCACTGCTCTTATAGTGTTTCTCTGTGAGAGTTTTTCCCCTACAACAGGCTTCTCCCTGGCCACCCATGCTTTCTCATACATTCTCTAAAATCTAGCTGGAGACTGCCAAGCCTCCTTCACTCTTGCAGTCTGTGCACCTGAAGGCTTAACACCACATGGAAGCCGTCAAGGCTTATGGCTTGCACCCTTTGTAGTGGAGCATAGGCCTGAGCTCCTCTGAGCTGCTTCTGGAGCTGGAGCAACTGGGATGTGGGGAGCAGTGTCCTGAGGCTGTGTAGAGCAGTGGGGACCTGGGCCTGCCCTCTGAAATCATTCAGTTCTGCTAGGCCTCTGGGACTGTACTGAGCATGACTGCCTCTTAGATCTCTGAAATGCCTTCCAGGTCTTTTCCCCATTGTCTTGGATATTAACAGTTGGCTCCCTTTTAGTTAAATAAATCTCTCTTACAAGTGATTGCTCCATGACCTGCTTGAGTTCCCCTGGCAATAATGCTTTTTCTTTTCCACATAGCTAGGCTGCAAGTTTTCCAATTGTAGGCTCTGCTTCCCCTTTAAATATAACTTCCAACTTTAGATCATTTATTTGATCCCGTATCTGAGCATAGGCTGTTAGAAGCAGCCAGACCACCTCTTGAATGCTTTGGATTCAAGAATTGATTGAAGATCAAGTCAGATGGCCCTGAGCTTATACGGGACTTAGCAGGATGAAGCTGTGCTTCTGCTCAGACCCAATTTTACTCCTCTGCTGTCTTGAACCCACGGAAACCCCAATAGCTGAAGGAGATTAGGGAGGAATAAGAAAGGCAGGAAAGTAACTTAGCACCCCTATTTGTCAGTTACTGTTCATCATTTTAAAAAGTGATTATCTCATCTAGTCTTTATAATAATTCTTAAAATAAGAATTTTATTTATTTAATAAAGACCTGAGGCTGAGGAAGGTTAAATAACTCGCTCAGCATCAATAGCAAGTAGAGACTTGTATAGAAGTTTGAATTTAGACTTTTCTGACTCAAAAGACTGTGCTCTTTCAATGTAAGAGTCTGATCTCCATAGAGAGGGACAGGACCAGGTGGGCTCAGCACTTAGATCTAGAGGAACTCATGCAGAGCATCTGCAGCAATGGGGAACACTGAGCCAACCTGCTTTTTAGGTGGGTCTTCCATATTTCCCTCCAGCTTAACATCTGAACTGGACATAGCCTTAAGGTAAAATCATATAGGCTGATGGAGAAGCAGAGTTTAAACTCTGACTTGTCCTGGCCCCTCACTCCCTAAGACTATGCAGATTTAGGTACTTTTCCTGTGCACTCCCATATGGTACTTTGTGAATGCACCCAGCTCTGTACTTGACTCATTGTTTTCTATCTTCTTACGTGTCTGTCATCTGCTCTAGTATGTGATATCCTTGAGTGCAGGGGCAGTAGCTTAGTCATCATTTTGTCCTTTCTACCTAATACATTGCCTGGCACAGAGTTGGTATTCACGGCTACTGAAGCTTTGAGTGAAGAGAGTGGATGGGAGTCATAGTTGGAGTTGGCCCTGAAAATGTCAGCAGCTGTTGCTTTGCTTCTGTTATGATGACTCTGTTTTAGTATCTTTAGTTCCATGATCTTCCCTCCTGCCTCTACTCTTTCTTCCTGCAGACAGGAATAAAATTGGCAGCAGTGGTTCTAGAAGCAAGGGCACTGTTCTCTCTGTGGGAGAGTGTGGGAAGAAGCTGGTGGTGATAAGCCAAGGCTGTTCCATGCACAATTTGTCTGTCCTGGGCTAGGTCAAGAAATTATGCCTTGACTAGGAATGGTTTGCCAGAGTTGAAAAATACTGTAGAAGTCACTGATTGGAGAGATGCAGGGTATATAAAAAACCACAGATGGTACCCATGGGAAGGAAACCTATTATGGTGTTGTCTTTGGTCAAGCATCATATTTTAATTGAATACCAGCAATTTTTATGTGTACAATGTAAACTTCTGCCCTGAAGCTAGAGAGGCAGTTTAGTGGAGTAGTTATATGAATGGACTCTGGACCTAGTCTGCATTTGAACCTTGTTCTCATACTTACTGGCTCTTCTTCTGGTAAATGTCGGTAAGCTCCATGTTTTAGTTACCTCATCTGTAAAACGGCAATGTTTAGAGGATTACATAATTTATATGACACCCTTAGAAGTATGTCTGCCACTTTGGAAGCATTATTGAGTACATTATTATTATGGGATTTTTCAAAACTTCATAGAAGGATTGTCATACAGATTTCAAAACTTTGAGGATTTGCCTGTCAAACTGGACAGTGTGCATTGATGCTCACTTTATGCTACAGTTTTCAGTACTAAAAAATGAAAGAAGCAAATGATGGATAAATAAGTGTAGTGGAACAATCAGTAGAATCCACTAGATTCAGAGTTGAAAGTCCTGCCACTAATAGCAGCATGATCTTGAAAAAGTCCCTTGATCTTTTGGTCTCAATGTTCTTTTCTTTTATTTGAAATGAAACTGTTGAATTAGATCTGAGATGGCAAGTAAGTACAAGTCAGTTGCTAGTTCACCCACCTGTGGCCATGGAAGGCATGGCTAATAGATATCATCTCACTTTCCTGCTGCTTGTAATGTGACTCTAGACTGCAGGCCAGGAAGCCATTACCAGTTGATTGGTGTGGGCAAATAAAAAGATGGATTTTCCACTCATCATATCATATGTTCTTGAAGGTCCCTTCTTGTCCTATATGTCTGTGATTTAATGATTCAAAAATGAGTGAATATGTTAGAGGTGGATTTTTACAGATTTCTTATAGCTAGCATTGGGAGATTTCCAGAAGGCTGAAGGATTCAGGGAGATTGTAAAGCTTTCTTCAAAGTCAGGATAAGAAAATGTTCCCTGATTGTTTACCATGATTCTTATGTTTAAAGGGGAAATCTTCAGAGGTAAAGGAAGACCCGTAAGGAGGAAGTCTGGATGTTCAAAATTGTTTCTTTCTGGTATTGCCCAAACCTGCTTTTTGGAAAGGACTGCATTTGGTTTCAGGTAGGCAAGATGCAGGCACTTTGCCCTTCTGACTGAAGACATTTGAGGGTACTAATGATAGATTTTGATGCATTTAAAATGGAGAACTTCCCATGAACAGGGCTGGCTTCAGATCTGTGAGTTGAAAACAAACCAACACAGGGGAGTAATCAGAGGCCAACCATCTTTCCTAGTTTCTCTATATGCTTTCTACGGATTTCTTAATCAGATTTTTGACAAGCAACTGATCACCGTGGGTAGAGCCTGGCTTTGTGACAAGGTGCTGTTTATTTGGAATTAAAGTTTGGGACTCTAGCCTATTTGTATAAATATATTTCAAAAAAGTGATGATGTGGACATCTTTCAGAGAATGGTGTACATTTCAGAAATGGCTTCGTTGTTGAGTTCCCCTCTAACTCACATATTGCTGAACTCTCATTTCTCCTCTGGTTTTGGAGGAAACCTCTGGTGCACACATTCCTGTTCTTGTAATTTCTGAGCTAACAGTTTCTGCATATCTGAGACTGGTAAATAGCAACTGCTGAGAAATCAAGAAATGTAGAACTGAAGAAAGTCACTGTCATAGTGCATTTGGGCTGCTACAACAGAATACCTTAGGCTTCATATTATAAATGACAGACATTTATTGCTCACAGTTCTTTGATCTGTGAAGTCCAAAATCAAGATGTCAGTAGATTTGGTGTTTAGTGAAGGTCATTCTCTGCTTCCTAAATGATACTTTCTTTTTTTATTTTTTTCTAAATGACACTTTCTTACTGTGTCCTTGCATGTTGGAAGGGGCAAACAAGCTCCTTCAGGCCTCTTTTATAAGGGCACTAATCCTATTCATGAGGGCACCTCCCAAAGGCCTAAGCTTTTAATACCAACACACTGGGGTTTCGATTTTAACACACGAATTTTGCAATGACACGTACATTTACACAGTTGTGCATGAAGAATTTCCATCATCCAGATTACCTCCTTACTAAATCTTATTTTAATCACTTGGAAATTTTCTTCCTTTAAGAGTAAGATTCCCATATACATAAGAAATAGATTGAATTTACTTGCTCTGAACGGGTAAAACACTAATTTCAGCTCTCTGTTGACTCAGAGACACATGTTTTATGAGGGATCTGGGTCTACAGTGATGTGTTTTGGAACTTGTGCCTTTGCAGTTTCACATCCATCAAGAATCTCCCCAAATAGATAGCTCTTGACTCCTCTGTGTGAGAGCAATGAGTGGAAGACAATTGTTACCTGAGAGTCAAGGTATTCTTTTTTAAATTTCAGTGTAACTTCATTGCCTCCAAAGAAACTTCTCATGCTCATATTATTTATACCATTTATGATTTTGTATTTTCTTTGCCAATTCTGAAAAAGACCAATTTTCTCTATACCAACCTGAAGCTGCAAAGAATCCTCTAGTACTGCTGGAGCAGTTTTGGGCTTTCCTGAAATTTACATCTGTGGATTCCTCTCACTTGTGTGTGTTTTTTAAATAGAAAAGTCTTTTCTCTTTGTGTTTCTTTGAGATGATTGGTGAAACTAGAGCTGAAAATGGTATAAGGAGAAATAGATAAAGTGAACCCACTATTGGAAGGTGGGGATGGTAGAATAAGATGAGTGAAGTGTGTTTTGGGGCCTTTCTAGTTCCATCAGTTTTGTGAACAAAACTGAATGTTAGCATTTTTGTGTGTCCTCATCGCTAACTTTGTCAAACCTTTGCTTTCTTACTGGCTCTAAAATATAAGAGACTGGTTAATCTTAAAATGTCTCCTTGCTTGGACAACATCCTCTTTATTATTCTGCAATCACTCTGGGAGTGGTTAGCAACCACGATAATCACACCCACAGTGAACACTTTCTGATCACTCATTACATGTTAGGTGCTGTTCCAAGCACTTTCCATGCTGTCTCTTACATCATCCCGCCACTTCCTTATGTGTTTGGTATAAACGCTCATTACTTTTTTATAGATGGAGCTTGTGAGGGCTATCAGATAACTTGCCTGGGCTCACATAGTTAATACATGGTGGAGCTGGGATTTCAACCAATGCACTATCAATAATGTTCCAGAAATTGTTCTCAGGATATCACCTGATCAGGGTTGTTTGATGACATAGTGAAATGTTGCAATTGGCAAGGAGAAAGTGAAGGTGGCTAAATATTTTGTTTGGACCATAAATGAATTATAACCTGTGTGCTTGGCCTTCTGCTTTCAATGGGTTCTCCTTGCAAATGTGGTAAGACGTCTGAGAACAAAGCAGCCATGGAGGAGAGAGGAAATCATGGTAGGCTGACAGTGAGTGTGGAAATAAAACAAATATTGGGGTGTCCTTAAAGTCTAATCACTAGTCTTATACTCTAAAGGGCAACTTTGATACCAAGCATGAAGAATTTAACCCTCTTCATCATTCTGTATACTGGGCATATAATTTGTGTGGGGATTACAACCTGAATCTTCTTAGGTACCTCCGGTTTCTGACACAGCAGCAGTCTTTGAATCACGGAGTGTTTTTGCGCTGCCACCTAATCTTTGTAGCAGCCAATTTATAGACGGGAGGAGTTTTTACTTTATCTGTGCCAACCACACTTCCACTTTATACCTTTGTACTGGGAAGCAGCCTTGGTTCTCTGTGGCTCAGTGTAGGTGTGCCAGTGTGAGTGCACTTTCGTGTATGTGTATCTGGATATTCCTAAAGATGTTGGAAATAATGGTGAACAAGTAAGGGAGGGCGAGGACCTTTATTGTGTAACAAACTGAAGGCACCAAGGAGGCTCCATTTATTGTGAGTCAAAAGGTTTATACAAAGATTTTCTTAGTAATGTCTAAGATTTTAATAGGGTAATTAATCTTTCTAAGTGTTAGTGCCAGATTATGGGATCAGCTATTATCCCTGGTTGCAGAGTGGTCCTTTGTGTGTTGCTATGAACAGGGCTAAGTGAGGAGAATACTCAGGTTGCCAAACAAAGATATGGATGCAGCTAGCTTGTTTAGGTTTTAAAATGTATTTTCTTGTGCAGTTAAAAGAATTCCTGTTTCTGTGGGACTATCATTGCTCTTTAATAGCCATTGAGTTGGAGGGAGAGAGAGAGAAATAAAATACAGGCTTTGTGCTTTTTACTTCTTAACAACCAATTATTATTATTTTTAAAATAACGATGGGTATCTTCATTCGAGACCTTATTTTAAGTCAGGAAACACAATTTAACAGAAAGAAAGCTCTAAAAGAATAGGAGCAAAAGGTTTTCATCTGATTTAAAAGTTCGGCCTGTTTCTCTCTTCTTAACCTAAGTTCAGTGAAAATTGTCAAACAATCCAGCAAGCCAACAAAAATCGAAGGGAAAACACAGCAGCTAATGAGACTTGGCTGTGGCCTTTAAGCAAGAGTGATTATTTAATATAGCTTATCAAAATATTGATTAAAAATAGATGGCTTGTTTCTTTCAAGTCCATATGAAATAAAAAAAGTTGAGAACATACTGCATCATGTAAAAACCATATAGGTATAATGATACTGTTGCAACCCAGCCATGACCTCTGCTCTGGCTTTGCTTAAACTATCCCTTGGCTTTGACTTGGATTTCTGCTCTGGCTGTCTAAAAGAGGCAGTTTGTCAGAACCACATGTCTCTTGGTTTGGCAATTGATTGTAGTTACTGCTTATTTTCCAAACTGCTCCAACTATTTTGTTTACATGAACTATTGTGATTCTCAGCTGCTAAATACTGCTCTAGACAAGGTTTCTCTTTTGAATTGTAGCTCTTTCCCTGTCCATGGGGCCACACCCTTTGTGTTAGCTCCTTTATTGTAACCAGCTGTGTACCATAGGAAAGCTTCCTAGGTTCGCCCCTTCCTTCCTCCCTCCCTCCCTCCCTCCTTTCCTTCCTCCTTTCCTTCCTCCCTCCCTCCCTCCCTCCCTCCCTCCCTCCCTCCCTCCCTTCCTTCCTTCCTTCCTTCCTTCCTTCCTTCCTTCCTTCCTTCCTTCCTTCCTTCCTTCCTTCTTTTTCTTTCTCTTTCTGCCTTTCCTTTCCTTTCCTTTCCTTTCTCCCTTCCTTCCTTCTTCCCTCCCTCCCTCCCTCCCTTCCTTCTTTCCTCCCTTCCTCCCTCCTTCCTTCCTTCCTTCCTTCCTTCCTTCCTTCCTTCCTTCCTTCCTTCCTTCCTTCCGAGTCTCGCTCTGTCGCCAGGCTGGAGTGCAGTAGTGCAATCTCGGCTCACTGCAATCTCCACCTCCCTCAGGCTCCCAAGTAGCTGGGGCTACAGGTGTGTGCCACCATGCCCAGATAATTTTTGTATTTTTAGTAGAGATGGAGTTTCACCATGTTGGCCAGGATTATCTTGATCTCTTGACCTTGTGATCCTTCCACCTTGACCTCCAAAGTGCTGGGATTACAGGCATGAGCCACCTTGCCTGGCTGGTTTGTTCTTTCTTGAATAACATCTGTATTTGGGGCATTACGTTATACTTACGTTTGAGGTATGCCAGAGGTTGCTGGTGGACAGTGGGAAGACATTGTGTAATTTTCTTGCCTTTTATATTGAAGTGATATGAGAATGATGACTTACACAAGATGTACTCTAGTGTTCTCCTGTGTAGAGCAGAGTGATGTGTTTTATGGAAAGTTTTAAGGAGTAGGGAAGAACTTGAACTGAATGTTTTGTTGGTCTTAGAGTCATATTAGTGCCTTAGACATATCTCTAAAGCAGCGGTCAGTCATCTCTTCCTATCAAACTTACAGTACCTGAGCTGGTGGGAGGAGGGCCAGAGGAAGAGGGAAAGATGCTCATGAGAGTGAGAGGATGGTTGAGATGCAGGGGCATGTCAGACAGCCTACGTGCCAAAAAAATGGGTTATGCAGCAGCCTGGGGTTAGGGTGCATGCCGGTGTAGCCCATATATATTAGGTGATACTTGCAAGTGATATTCCCAGACTGTTGCTGCTCTTGAGGGAATATTATGCAGAGACTTTCATAATATTATTCAATGATGGTCAAGTAAGAAATTATGTTTCTCAAGAAAAGGGGTTTAAAAATGTTCTTCTTATTGTCACACCTTGCGGAATATTGATTATGCTGGACAGGTGAATCTACATAGTACATGCAAAAAAGTGTGTGAGTGGCTGCGGCATCTGGCAGTCATTCCTGTTAATAAGTAAAAGTAACTGCTAACATTTTGCACATTTTGCACAGCTAATTGGTGGGAGAAAAGCATCCTAGATAAATCAATAATACTGATTCAGGATTTAAAGTGAGTATTAGCCTTTGTGGATGAAAAACCCAAGCTTTTAGGGCAATTCTTAGGGATGAGCATGCTGAAGCTATTCAAGAGACAGGAAGAGGGTCAGCACTGCCTGGAAGAATCCCAGGTGGAGAAGAGGAGAGACAATTTGCTAGATGAGGAGGAAGTGGATATTGAAGTTAGGAAACACTGTATACTCCCCATTAGTGGTTTTACATTAGTGTGTGCACGTGGGTTTTATTTCAGTGTATGGCTTGTAACACATCCTTTTGTTTTACTAAAACTCTGAATGTTGTTGAGTACCTGGTTGGGTGGACGGTTCTTGATTTTTCCAGGCAAGATTCTGGGTCCCATGTCGGCTCAAATGGAGAAGTAGGAGCTCAGATAGAAAGCTGCCTTGTTAAGCCTTACTTCTGAGTGAGAGTGCTCAGTGCCAGCATAAGTGAATAGTCACAATGGTAAAGTAAATAAAAAAAATCCTCATTTAGATTGCATTTGAAATGTTGCTAAGGACATGCTGTCAATGTGGATAGGTAAAAATCTTTTTATGGGTTTTTGTTTGTTTTGCTAGCCATTGTAGAGGTGAAAAAAATTGAGGGGAAGAAGTGATAAGGTGAGATTGAGAGAGAAGGTGAGCTTCAGTTCCCTCAATGGAGAGCAGGTGCATAGAGTAATACTTTATTCTGCTACGGCCATTTATCTTGTTAGGTCAAGTATCCACAGGTTGGAACTCAAATTTTTTTTTTCCTGTGCTTTAGTGGGTTCATAACAGCTCCAGCACAGGTCACCAGGAATAGCGAAAAGCAAGCAGAAGTCAACCTGTTGGTGGGAAGAATGACTACACTTTCATGTAATTTATCATAGTTTCTCATGTTCCAGAAAATTCCAGATACAGAATTATTTTATGGATGTCAATATATTTATCAACTCAGTTTATGAGAGTCCTAGAGGTTTTTTTCACATCAAGCAGAGGGAAATAACAAATCTCTTTTATGTAGAGAGTTTATTTTCTTTTTAATATCTTCAGTTTTTAAGGATAATTCATGACCATGGCCAAAAAATCAGAATTAACAAAATCATATAGTTAGATATAGCTAAATACTAAGAGTTTTTTTATTTAAATGTTTTTTTTGGCAGAGAGTTTGTGTTGCCCTCTTGCATTTTCTAAATAAATAGAAATCACAAATATATTATTGGAAATATATATTTCCAAGCTTTTAATTTGGAAGCTTCTTCTTTTGCTGTGTTTTATTTTTATTTTAAAGCTCAAATGTATTGGTTAAATTGATTTACTTCTTAATGGTCTTAGAAACTTTTCTGTGATCTTGGAAAATGTCCATCAGGTGAAGTTGGAGTTTGGGGCCTAATGGCAGTTTGTGTTAGGCTGTTCCTGGCATTGATATAGTGAAATACCTGAGACTAGGTAATTTATAAGAAAAGAGGTTTAATTGGCTCTCAGTTCTGCAGGCTACACAGGAAGCACAACACTGGTATCTGTTTCTGGGGAGGCCTCAAGACGCCTACAATCATGGTGGAAGGTGAAGGGCATGTAGATGTCTCACATGGTGGGAACAGGAAGGTGCAAGAGAGAGAGAGAGAAGTGCCACACACTTTTAAACAACCAGATCTTGCATGAAGTCACTGACTTTTTCAAGGATAGTATCAAAGAGATGTTGCTAAAGCACTCATAGAAACCCACCCCCATGATTCAATCACCTCCCACCAGGCCTCACCTCCCATCTTGGGGATTACAATTCAATGTGATATTTGGGTAGGGACAAATATCCAAATCATATCATTCTGCCCTGATCCTCCAAAATCTCTCATTTCTCCCATTTTAAAGTACAGTCATCCCTTCCCAACAGTCCTCCCAAGTCTTAACTCATTACAGCATTATTTTTAAAGTCCAACATCCTCTGTCTCATCTGAGACAAGGCAAGTCCCTTCCACCTATGAGCCTGTAAAATAAAATACAAGTTATTTACTTCCAAGATACAATGAGGGTCTAGGCATTGGGTAAACATTCCCTTTTCAAAAGGAAAAAAATCAGCCAAAAGAAAGGGGCTACAGGCCCCACTCAAGTTTAAGACCCAGCAGGGCAATCATTAAATCTTAAAGCTCCAAAGTAATCTCCTTTGATTCCGTGTCCCACGTCCAGGGCACACTAGTGTGAAGAGTGGGCTCTCAAGGCTTTAGGCAGCTCTTTTCCTGTGGCTTTGCAGGGTTCAGCCCCTGCAACTGCTCTCACAGTGTTGGGTGTCTGCAGATTTTCTAGGTGTAGGGTGCAAGCTGTTGGTGGGTCTACCATTCTGGGGTCTGGAGGATGGTGGCCTTCTCACAGCTCTACTAGGCAGTGCCCAAGTGGGGACTCTGTGTGGGAGTTCCAATCCCACATTTCCATACCACATTGCCCTTGTAGAGTTCCTCTGTGAGGGCTCTTCCCCTGCAACAGGCTTCTGCCTGGACACCAAGGCTTTTCCATATATCCTCTGAAATCTAGGCAGAGACTGTGGCCAGGAAGCACGGAGCAGTGTCTTGAGGCTGCACAAGGCAGCAGGGTGTGGGGTCTGGCCCACAAAACCATTCTTCCCTTCTAAGCTTCTGGGCTTATGATGGGAGGCATGACATGAAGGTCTCTAAAATGCCTTTGAGACCTTTCTCTGATTGTCTTTTCTGTTAGCATATGGCTTCTTTTTGGTTATGCAAATCTTAGCTAGTAAGTGGTTGCTCCACAGCCTGCTTGGATTCCTCTCTGCAAAAAGCTTTTCCTTCTTTGCCACATGAGCAGGCTGCACATTTTCCAAGCTTTTATGCTGTGCTTCCCTTTTAAATACAAGTTCCAACTTCAAGCCATTCCTTTGCTTCCACATCTTCACATAGGCTGTTAGAAGAAGCCAGGCCACCACTGCTGCTTAGAAACTTCTTCTGCCACGTACCCTACGTTATCACTCTCAAGCTCCAACTTCCACAGATCCCTAAGGCATAGACACAATTTAGCCAAGTTACTTCGTAAGGCATAACAAAAGTGACTTTTGCTCCAGTTCCCGATAAGTTCCTCATTTCTATCTGAGACCTCATCAGCCTGGACTTCACTATCTGTATCACTATCAACATTTTGGTCACAACCATTTAATCATTCTCTAAGAAGTTTGAAACTTTTTCTCATCTTGTTGTCTTCTGTTGAGTTCTCCAAACTCTTCCAACTTCTGCCTGTTACTCAGTTCTAAAGTTACTTCCATATTTTTAGGTATCTTTATAGCAATGCCCCACTCCTGGTTCCAAGTTTTTTGAGTTAGGCCATTCTTGCATTGCTATAAAGAAATTCTTGAGAGTGGGTAATTTATAAGAAAAGAGGTTTAATTGGCTCATGGTTTTGCAGGTTGTACAGGAAGCATAACAGTGGTATCTGCTTCTGGTGAGACCTCAGAAAGTTTATAATCATAGTGGAAGGCTAAGGGGCAGCAGGTGTCTCACATGGTGGGATTAGGAAGAAGCAAGAGAGAGAGAGAGAGAGAGAAAGCAAGGTACCACACTTTTAAAAACAAGCAGATTTTGAAAGAAGTCACTGGCTTTCAAGAGGACAGCAACAACGGGGGCAAAGGGTGCTAAACCATTCCCATTCATGAGAAATCCACCTCCATGATTCTATCACCTCCCACCAAGCCCCAACTCCAATACCGGGGATTACAATTCAACATGAGATTTGGGCAGGGACATATAGTCAGACTATCAGCAATGTCTGGGTCATGGGGATGGATCCCTCATGAACAGATTAATGCCCTCCCTGAGGGAGGGGAAGTGAGTTCTCACTCTATTGGTTCTCATGAGAGCTGGTTGTTAAAAAAAAAAAAACAAACCTGGCATCTCCCCCTGCCTCTTGCTTCTTTTCTTACCATGTGATCTCCGCACACATTGGCTACCCTTCACCTTCTGCCATGAGTGGTAACCTAAGCCCTAAGAACTTAGGCTACCTGCCCAGGGCCATCAAAATATGTTTGTCAGAGCCATGTGCAAAATCCAGACTTTGGACACCCTAACCTTTCCCTATTACAACACTGCATCATGTATTTGTTTGCGTGTCTTTTAGCCAACCTGATTTTGAAAATTAAAAACATAGAAAAACAAAGAATGGTACAAATTATGATCAGTAGTATACCAGTATACTCTAGATTAATTGCTAACATTTTGCCACATTTGTTTCTCTCCATATGTATACATATGTATGCATGTTTGTATATATATGTATGCATATGTATATCTTTTTTACACTTTCCTTTTTCTCTAACCTATTTGAAAGGAAGTTGCAGCCGTCACCTTTATATAGTTCAACATGTGTCTTCTAAGAATAAAGGCATTTTCGTCTCCATAAGCAAAATAAATGATCACAACCAAGATTTTTAACATTGATACATTGTTATTATTAGATAATATTTAATTTCTATTCTGATTTTTTAGCTCTTCATATAAATCCTTTAGTTTTTCTTTTTCAATTTAGTGATCTGAGTAGGGATCACACCTTACTTTTAGTTGTCACATTTGTTTAGTTTCTGTTAATCTGGAATAATTCTCCTGTCAGCTTTTTAAGGGTCTTTTATAACACATTTTTGAAGAGTTAGGCCCAGTTGTCTGGTTGAATTTGGATTTGTCTGATTGTTTTCCCGTGATTAGATTCAAGATAAGCATTTTAAAGGCAAGAACACCCCATAGGTAATGCTATTTTACTTCCCATTGCATTACATTTACACACATATATTGTTGGATTGCCCCATTATTGGTGAGCATAATATTTACATTTCTTTCTAATAAATCTGTACAAAAAAAGATATTTTAGGGCATGAAAAACACTGTGAGAAGAAAATAATCTCACCCAGATAATTTTATATATTTGTAATAGAAAAATCATACAATCAACACAGACTTAGAATTAAATTTTGAGTTACTCAAAGCAGTGTGTCTTGCGTCCAGGGCATTTAAATCTGATGACTGTTGCTGTCATCCAAATGTCGTGAACTCCTCCAAATTTATATGTTGAAACCATAAACCCCCCAAGGTGATGGTGCTGGGAGATGGGACATTTAGGGGGTGATTAGATCATGAGGGCAGAGGCTTCATGAATGGGATTGATGCTCTTATAAAAGAGGCCCAAGGGAGCTTTTTTCCCCTTCTACCATGTGAGGACACAATTAGAAGACACCATCTATGAATCAGAAAATGGTCCCTCACCAGACATTGAATCTGCTGGCACCTTGATCTTGGATTTCCCAGCCTCCAGGGCTGTAAGAAACAAATTGCTGCTGTTTACAAGCTATTCAACCTCTGGTATTTTATTACAGCAGCCTGAGCAGACTAAGACAACTGTATTCCAAGATACCGATTTGTCCAAAATTCTCGAATTAGGCATAATTTGAGAACTACACTAAAACTACACTCTCAGCTGTACTAATTCTGGCATTAGCAAAACCCTTCATTAGAGGTTGTCATTCACAGTGGGAAGCAGAGTGGAGTCTGGGGGCAGGGTCCCATAGGAGAAAGATCATGAAGAATTGGGTAGTATTGGAGAAGAGATAGTAGTAAAAATATTTACACTGGCTCAGGCAATTCATAGGTTTAAAGTTCATCCTTTATTCCTTTGATTAAAATGCAAGTTAACAGTCACTTATCACTCAATCACTGAAAGATGAAATGTAATGAATAGTTCTTTAACATGTGAGTCATGCATTTCAGTTATTTCTCCTAAGCCTAGTTGAAGTCTTTAGGGAATAAAAGAGAAATCCCTCTATATTATGGAAGAAATTGAATGAATGTGCTACCTTTCCTGGAGTCTTCCACATTACCACCTCTAAGCTCTGTGCCTCGCTTTGCTTTCCAGACCATGCTGTCCATCAGTCACTTTTTCTTTGACTCATTGGCCAATTCCATGCAAGTTAGCTTTTCCTGTCTTCCATCCTCATTTTACTTCCTTGGCTTGTAGTCCTCTCAGACATCTTTCAGAGAAATCCCCTCTGTGCTAACTTGCCTCTCATATACCTTGCCTCTTCTCATATACCTCTTCCTCTTACAGCCCTTATCTAGCCCTACAGATAGGATCTGGAAAATTGTCTTAGTTTCTAGAAGTGTGGCATCTGGGCTTTAGTCATCTCACTGTCAATATATAATACTTTTATTAATAAATATCAGATGTTGAGATCACAGTGCAATCTGAGTTTCTCTTTTCCTTCCATATAGAAATTGCTTTTGTTCTTACCTCATAACATGGATTTCTACATTTAAAAATATTGAACATCTCATGTCTTTTTATAATTGGATAACTGTAGGAATACTCAAGGATACCTTGAATGTATTATAAACCCCAAGTCAGAATGACTGGGCTCATTCCTGCTAAGCGCAGAATGGCATTAATCCTGAGAGCATGATTTTAATAAAAGGAATACAAAGTGTTAAGTGTGTATTGACATGTACTGCATTCACATGAATTCTGTGTTCAGAACTCACAGGGATGCATTTCAGAAGTGAAGAGATTGGTTGCTTTACATGTGGTACCTTATCTTTTTCTGTGTCCTGCCCCCAACAAAATTGATCAGTCTTGCAAGCTGAAGACTCTGCTATCAGCTAGCTATGGCTTAATCACTAATTCATAACTGAAAATCTTGAGTGCTAACCTTTTGAGGAGTAATTACAATGTCTTTATGTGTGGCTGCAAAGAACTGGTGGCAGAACACAACTAGGAAGGTTTTTTGTTTTTTGTTTTTTGGTAGGGGAGGTACACAGGAGGAAGGCTTTGTTTTGTTTTGTTTTGTTTTTGGTCTTACAGATCATGTCATTATCAAATAACCTGTATCTCCCTCCCTCACGTATTTAGACTAGAGAATCTGAAAATGTAATTAGTTTCATGATTTTTCTTGACTATCTAAATGGCTATTACAAAAAAGATGTCCAGACTCTCTTGATTTTGAAGAAAAAGAACTGCTCAACCCCGTTTCAAAAATAAAACCTATTGCTATTCTTTCATTTATAAAAGTCATTCAGACTCTTTATAAGAAATTTTAGAAAATATAGAAAAGCAGAAGGCAGAAGGAATATCATCTAGTCTTTTGCAACTATAATAGTTTTGGTGTATTTGACCTTTTTTTCAGCAAAGAGTTTTGCTGATTTTATTACATAGTTGTTACTATATGGAATATGTACATTTTCTTTTTGAAACAAAAATTATAATTTAAGAATCTATCATAGCAAATTCTTAGTAATTATTATTTCAGTGACTGCATAGCATTCTAGTATAATGATGAGCCATAATTTATTTAATATTCTAGTTTGTAATTATATAGTTGCTATCTAGTCTTAATTATGGGTAAATCTACAATAAAAATCTTTGTAACTAGATATGTTCCTGCATTTTAAAGATTTCTTTGGGATGTTGTGAATATTGATACATAGCTTTGCAAAAGAGTAGGGGCAGGTTATATTTCTGTTGTCAACATCTGTCATCACATGATGTATGCATATGTGAATAGATAGGCAATAACTTTACCATCAGCATTGTATATTATGTTTAGAAAAAGGCTTTGCTAATTTGATAGACAAAGCTTCCATAATATTGGAATATTATGAAGTTGTAGCCTTTTCCATGTTCTGTAATCCAGGTGTATTGCCTCTTTCATGAATTATCTATTCATGTCTTTTTCCATTTATCTTTTGGAAGTTTTGATGGTTTGAATATTAAATTTTATGTACTTTTTAATAGAACAAAGGCAAAAGTCATTTGTCTATTTTATTTATTATAGACAATACTTTTGTCTTGTTATTTGCCATTTCGCTTCATCCAGTTTTATCTCTATCTTCTCTATGAAGCAGAAAAACATTTTCACTGGAAAGATTGAAACTAACATGAGTGAAAAAGAATTGAAGCTCAGGAAGGTGAGAAGCACTTTGCTTCTTCAAATGAGAGAAACTGTTTGTTCTTTGATCAAGTACTTTGTAAGGTAGTGAAAAAATAAGAAAATAAGTGAAATCAATATGTTGAAGAGATATCTACACATCCATGTTCATTGCAGCAGAATTCACAATAACCAAGAGAGAGAATCAACCTAAGTGTCCATCAGTAGATGAATGGATAAAGACAATGTGGTATATACACACAATGGAATACTGTCCTGCCACAAAAAGAAGGAAATCCTGTAATTTGTGACAACATGGGTAAACCTGGAAGACATTATGTTAAATGAAATAAGCCAGGCAGAAAAAGACAAATACCTCATGATCTCACTCATATGTGGAATCTAAAAAAGTTGATTTCATAGAAGTAGAGAGTAGAATGGTGATCACCAGAGGCTGGGACAATTGGGAAGAGGTTGGAGAGTTGCAGGTCAAAGGCTACAAAATTACAGTTAAATACAAGAGATCTATTGTACAGCATGGTGACTACAGCTAATCATGATTTATTATATTCTCAAAAAATGCTAAGAGAGTGGGTTTTAGGTGCTCTCACCACAAAAATGATAACTATGTGAGGTATTGGATATGTTTATAAGCTAGAGTTAACTATTCCACTATGCATATATGTACTTCAAAACATCATATTGTATACAATAAATATATACAATTGTATTGTCAATTTAAAATTAATTAACGTAAAAAATTGTAGATGTAATTAAGGAAAGAATATTTCTAATCTTTAAGGAAGAACATTTTAAAAATCACATAAAAACATGAGCTCTAAGCTCAATAAGACAATAATTTGATGGCATTGTGGCAAAATTCTAGGTGAATTGTTTATGAATTGGTGAATTGGCTTTGCAAGAGCAAACACTGATGAGTTAGGGGCAGAATCCATCTTTAAACAACAGTTTATGTTAAAGTAACTATTTTTGCATGAGTTATTAGGCTGAAAATAGGAGAAATTTTGTGAACATAAACTATTTTATTTCTGCAGGGCATTCATTGGAAAGTTTTATAATATTCTTGCAGGCAAGATGGAGAAGTATGGGCTGAGTGATAATCCTGTTAGGTGGATTAACAACTGGCTAAATAACTCACACAATGGCATGCAGATTGATGGGAGCCTCAAGTGTGCTCAACAGGGCTCCAATATGAGCTATAGTTTAATGAACATTTTTCTAATTACTAGGATAAAGAGATCAAAGCTTTCTTATCAAATATGTATAAGCCCCAACCTGGAAACCTTAGTGAATATACTAGATGAAGAAAACTTGTTCAAAAATATCTCGATTGATGGAAATCATGGTAGTGGGCATGCATGTAAAGTATAACAAGCTCAGTTTAAAACAATGAATTGAGCAAGTATCAGATGGGGAATCTTCATGGAAGTGAGAGAACTGAATGCCTCCATTGCCTGAGAGCTCCAAGCAAGGAGCATAAAAATATGACCTATTTTTATTTTGTATGAGTCAGGATTCTCCAGAGAAAAACAGAATCAATAGGTGACACACATATACACACACCTGTACACACACACACACGAATTGACTCAGGATTGTCAAGGATTAAATCAGGCTGACTGGAAATTCTGGCGGGAGTCAATATTGCAGTCTTGAGACTGCAGGCAGTCTGGAGGCAGATATCCTTCCTCTTTTGGGGACCTCAGTCTTTTCTTTTAAGACTTTCAACTGATTGAATGAAACCCACCCACAATATGGAACGTAATTGGCTTCACTCAAAGTCTACCCTTCACAGCAGCATCTAGGCCGGGATTTGACCAAACAGCTGGGCACTGCATCTTAGGCAAGTTGACACATAAATTAACCATCACAATATTATTCATGGATTATTGAGCTGCAGTGGTATAATTATTTTATCCAGGTTAGTAAGGTCAATATTTATTGTACTGCTCAGAGGACATTTTATATTAGGTCTGGATAACATAGTTCATGAAGCTCATTTCCAGTGGAGCAAGTCAAGAGATGAGATGATTGAGATAGTGAATATCTAGGAATACTTGCCACTTAAAGAATAATTGGAGAAACTGTGATGCTGCTTAGGAAGGATAAGACTGAAACAGGCTCTATTAGTCAGAATTCTTTTGGTTGGAAATGATTCATATTGACTTAAGAGAAAAGGGAAATTGATTGACTTATGTAACTGAAAAAAACAAAAGTAGACCTGACATCAGGATCAAATGATACCCGGATATCAAACCATGTCTTATCTTTTTCTTCTATCTCTTGGCTTTCACTTACTTGGTTTTATTTTCAGGAAAATACCTCTGCATGAGGTGATGCCTGAAATTCTGAGCTTGTATCATTCTAAAACTTAAACAGTGAATAATAAGAGAGATTCTCTTCCTGAAGGACTTCATAAAAACATCCAGAAATGTCATATTAAAAGGATGATTCACCATGATCAAGTGGGATTTATCCCTGGGATGCAAGGATGGTTCAACATATGTTAGTCAATAAATGTGATACATCACATTAACAGAATGAAGGACAAAAACCATATTATCATTTTAGCAGATATAGAAAAAAAGCATTTGATAACATTTAACATCCTTTTGTGAAAAAAATCCTCATCGAACTAGGTATAGAAGGAATGTATTGCAAAACAATAGATTATATATTATAAGCTCACAGCTAACACTACACTCAGTAGTGAAGAGTCAAAAGCTTTTTCTCCAAGATAAAAAATAAGACACAGATTTCCACTGTCACTACTCTTATTCAGCGTAGTACTGAAAGTCCTAGACACAGCAATTAGAAAAGTGCAAAAAAAAAAAAAAACCCAAAAAACAAAAAACAAAGAAAGACAGACTTCCAAATCAGAAAGGAAGAAGTTAAATTGTCTCCGTTTGCAGATGACTTCATGTTATATATCAAAAGCCCCTAAAAATGCCACCAAAAACCTGTTAGAACTAATAAACAAATTCAGTAAAATTGCAGGATACAAAATCGATATATAAAAATAAGTAGTATTTCTGTATACTAACAATGAACTATCCCCCCAAAAACCTAAGAAAACAATACCATTTACAATAGCATAAAAATATTTAGCAATACATTTAACCAAGGGCATCAAAGACCTATACTCTGAAAACTCTAAAGCCAATAAAACATTCATGAAATAAATTAAAGAAGACACAAATGAATGGAAAGATATCTTGTGTTCATGGTTTGGAAGAACTGATATTGTTAAAATGTCCAAACCACTCAAAGCAATCAACAGATTCAATGCAGTCCCAACAAGATTACAATGAAGTTTTTCACAGTAATAGAAAAAAAAATTATTAAATTTGTATGGAAGCACAGAAGACCCTGAATAGTCAATGAAATCTTGAGCAAAACAAAAACAAAACAAAACAAAACAACAACAACAACAAAGCTGGAAGCATCCCGATGCCCTGATCTCAAAATCTACTAGAAAGCTGTTGTAATAAAGACAGCATGGTACTGGCACAAAAACAGACATGTGGACCGATGGAACAGAATTAACTGCCCAGAAGTAAATCCACACATTTACAGTTAAATGAACTTTGACAAAAATACTAGGAATACACAATGGGGATAGGATCGTTTCTTTCTTTAACAAATAGTGTTGAGAAAACTGGATATCCATATGTAGAAGAATGAAATTGGGCACATCTTACCCATATACAAAAATCGATTCAAAACAGATTAAAGAATGATTTCAGTGTAAGGCTAAAAACGGTAAAACTGCTAGAAGAAAACATAGAAAAAGCCTTCTTGACATTGGTCTGGGCAGTGAATTCTTGTATATGACCCCAACAAAAGTAAAAATTGACATATGAGATGGCATCAAACTAAAAAGCTTCTGCACAACACAGAAAACAACAGAATGAAGAAACAGCATACAGAATGGGAGAAAATATTTGCAAACTGTACCTATGATAAGGAGTCAATATCTAAAATATGTAAAAAATCTCAAATGCATAACCTGATTAAAAATGGGCAAAGGACCTGAATAGATATTTCTTAAAAGAAGACATACAAATGGCCAACATGTATGTGAAAAAAATACTCAATATCAGCAATCATCAGGGAAATGCAAATTCAAACCACAATGAGATATAATTGCAAAGTTGTTAGAATGGCATTTATTTAAAACAAAACAAAAGATAACAAGTATTGCCAAGAATATGGAGAAAAAGAAACCCTTGCATACTGTTCATGAGAATGTAAATTAGTGCAGCCATTATGAAAAACAATACGGAGTTTCCTAACAAATATTAAAAATAAAACTACCATATGATCCAGCAATTCTGCTTTTGGGTATATATCCAAAGAAAGTGAAATTAGTATCTTGAAGAGATGAGGTACCTTTACTCTTGTGTTCATTGTAGCATTCTTCTCAACAGCTAAGATATGGAATCAACCTAAGTGTCTTTAAATGGATGAATGGATAAAGAAAATATGCTGTGCATGTGCATGCATACACACAGTGGAATACTAATCAGTCTTTAAAAGAAGGAAATCTGTCATTTGCAACAATACAGATGAACCCTAGATGACGTTATGCTAGGTGAAATAATCCAAATACAGAAAGACAAATTCTGCACGTGTACGTAAAATTTTAAAAAGTTGAACTCAGAAGCAGAGTAGACTGGTGGTTACCAGGGTCTGGGGTGGATTAGGGGTCGGTGGAAAGAGTGACTGGGGGGCTATTGCTCAAGGGCACAAAGTTTCAGTTAGACAGGAGGAATAAGTTCTAGAGATCTGTTGTACAGTGTGGTAACTATAGTTAATAATACTGTATTCTTGAAAATTACTGAAAGAGTAGATTTTAAATGTTCTAACCACAAAACAAAAAATAAGCATGTGAGGGGTGAGTATGTTAATTAGCTTGAGTCAATCATTCCGCAACGTATACATATATCAGAACATCATGTTATACCCATGTATGTACACGAAATATATATATATATAAAACTTATTTTGTCAATTAAAAAACAGCAGAACAACATCTTATTGATTTAGCTCTCGTAAGATGCCTAGTTATAAAATAAGTGTTGGGATAGGAAATTTGTATGTATTTCTTGGCAGGCCTGTGTTACATAACCATTCCAGCCATATGAACCCTCAATCCCTGCAAACTACCCCATGGATTAAAGTGAGAAAAGTGTGGCACTAAAGGAAAATTCGATATCATTGCCAGTAGGGAGATGAATGGGTTCTGGCTAGGGAAAAATGGCATCGTTCACTAAAAAGGACTTGGTATCTATTTTCAAACATTTGTGGTACTATAATATATGGAAAAGATTAGGATTTTTCTAGGTACCCCCAAAGGGAAGAGCTGGCATCAATGGGAAGAAGTTAAGGGCACACAGATTTAGTCTGTACCTAAGGAATAATATTCTCATAGGTATGTGGTGTAAGGTAACCAGTGTTCTGCCCTAGAAGAATTTAAGGAGAAACCTGATGGATATTATAGAGGTTTATTCCTGTTTTGAATGCAAGAATTGCTTAGATACATTAGATAATTCCTTCTGTTTCTACAGCTTCTCATTCTGTTCTGCCTACATACATGTGTGTCAAGGCATGCACACAGCTTTGTGTTTATTAGATACCCTAAGAGGGATATTTACTCCAGTTGCCTGATAAGGGTATTATCTAATGTCAATTGTTGTTGAATTGTTACTTCTGTGCTTGCTGACTTGTCCCCACATTTTTCAGTTGTTGTTAATATAGCCTTACCCAAGACATAAGCAGCTTCAGATGTGGCATGTGAATTTAGTGCTGATTAGGAGAAATGGAGTGGAAAGATAAAGATAGATGGGTGGGGTTCACTTTCTCCCTGTATACAGGTAACTCCCACAAATGAATACAATATTCAATTTCCATTTTATATTTTAGATCTGGTACCAAACACTGAGAGAATATAGACTATAAGGAAGAAATAACACTAAAGGGAAGCCCTCAAAGATAATTCCATCATCCATAACACTAGGCGCTTCCTGGCATTATGACTAATAAAACTCAGCTAAAAACATGTTCTAAATATTTTTATGTGCAGGAAATAGAAAATTGTAATAAAATAATGGCTGTTATTTTAAACCATGATTATAAAATGCCCCTGGGACAAAAATGCCTAATTATGAAATAAAACAACTTTTGTATCCCTCAGGCAATGTTTTCAAACTATTGCTGTCTCTACAGTAGTCACTATAATTAGTCCAATTCCCATGAAGAAATGACAAGTGTAGGGGATTTCATTTAGGGCTGTAGTGCAGGGCTGTGTCTTGGATTAGGACCAAATGGACTAGTTAAATGTTAGTGTGAAATAAATGTAACAGTATCAGGGGTCAGAGGAAAACTTCTATCAGGAATTAGCTAATATTTCTTTGAGTCATGATATTCATATGTTTGCCTTTCAAGCAGGTGAATGGAGAGTTATGAATTCTAGAAGTTGAATGACCTTTGGTGAAAGTTTATTCCCAACACAATTACTGTGCCATCTCTCCATGCCTCAGCTTTCCCAGCTCACAAATGGGGTTAAAAATGTCTCTGCCTATTTATAAACATGCAGGCTTAAAAAAAATCTAAGAGGCAGAAATTGGAGGGAAACTTTCAAGATTTCTTGTATGTTTCTCCCTGAAATAGCTTACTTACAGTACTATAGTATTAGATGGGGCAAATATTCTAGAATTATGAATATCATTATTAGGATAAATCTTTTAAATTTTGCTACCTGGAATTTATTCCTACTGAATTATTTCTAAAGATGCTTATTTAGAATTATTTTGTGCATTATTTGTTAAAATATATTGTATCATTTTTTTCTATTCTAAAGTCAGGCAGTGCAATCCCACATTTTAAAAATAAGTTGTATACTTTGTAGCTCCCAGAGATCATTGTCATTTTCCAAGCTAAGACGCTGTGCCTTCTATATGGGTTTCCTTTAGTTGACTTTGGATCTGCGGCTATGTTTCCCTCTTCTTGATTTGTTCTCAGAACGGTAGTTGAATACAGTCTATGTGTCAGTAAACTGGGTAATTTGAACAGATTTTCACAAAGGGACAATGTACAACAGTGTGTTCAGAGGATAGAGAAATGACAAGGTAGAATCCAGAACGATCGAAAGGAGGAGTTCCAGAGTCCCAAGAGAGAGACTTATATGGAGAGGTTGCCTGACAAAAGCTTTGACCTTCAGTCTAGGGACAGAGCTAGCCTGTGGTGACACTGGAGAGAGGGAGCTGGATGAATGAATACTGACCTCTATCTTTTCCTCTCTCTGATTTCCTGTCTACTCTAATGAGCTCTTCTCCCTGGAGAACCCAACTGGCCACCTGAGTAGAGGAAGCGTGCTGATGTGGAAATCCGTACAGGTCAGCCTCCCAAGCACCCAGTGGGGAAGAGTGCACGGTGAATTTGGATGGGGCTAGCAGGAAAGGTCCAGCGCTGTCTATAGTAACATCCACTTTTCAAAAGCAGAAATGGAGTAATAGGCTGCTATCATATTTGACTAGGTTTGAAATGAAACCTCAGAGGTGGCTGTAGGAAAGTTTCATTTTCCTATTAGAGAATAAAACACACATTTAGACCTCTGGTCAAGGGATGCAGCCTGAGAGTTTATCAAGCCATGGCTTGCTGTAGGAAGCCCCCCACAAGATCGAGTGCTCAGTCTTCCTGCTTGCTTCCTTCTGGTTCTTATTTTCATCTTCTGCAACATGAAAGAAATTTGCCTGGATTTAGAAATATCACATATTAGAAAGGTTTGAAAGTAGGTGTCTTAACACTGGTCAGTCATCAAAACTGGCTCAACCAGTTTTCAAAAGACCGTGGAGAGGATAAGACGCTGAGAGCACTATAGGTGACAGCTCAGAATATGACATGATTTAAAAGGTTACCTATGGCAAGAAGGCATATCTCGGGAGATTTTCCCCTGTCTTTCCCCTCCCCTTAGTGAATCCTATGAAAATGAAACATTTTTAAGAGGTTAATACTAAGTCTAGAAAACCAACCATCTTATTCTTTTCTTTTTCTTTTAGTCTTTAAAATTAGGTAATTCATTTTTCGAAGGATTTTCTCTACTTCTTAAATATTGGCTTTACTCAGAAAGAGTAATAATTTCAGTAATCATTTTCTTTTTCTTATCCTTCTTTGTGTGTGTGTGTGTGTGTGTGCGTGCGCGTGTGTGTGTGCGCGCGTGTGTGATGGAGTCTTGCTCTGTTGCCCAGGCTGCAGTGCAGTGGTGCGATCTCAGCTCACTGCAACCTCCACCTCCTGGGTTCAAGCAATTCTTATGGCTCAGCCTCCCGAGTAGCTGGTACTACAGGTGTGCACCACCACACTCAGCTCAGTTTTGTATTTTTAGTAGAGACGGGGTTTTACCATGTGGCCAGGTTGGTCTCGAACTCCTGACTTTAAGTGATATGCCTGCCTCAGCCTCCCAAAGTACTGGGATTACAGACATGAGCCCCCATGCCCAGCCCAATAATTATTTTATAATTATTATCTGGTTATATTATCTTAACTATTATATCACTTATGTTAATTTTACAAGTAACAAATATCTTCAAATAAAATATCTGTTTTAAGGGGTCTCCTTAAACACAAAGCTGTATCTGTTATTGTTTTCTTCAAAATTTTTATTTCCTCTCTCTCATGTATCTTAAATCTCAAATCTGGGGGAGATGGTGTTGATTCACCCATGGTTTCAAAGTTTTCGCAATTTACTCTTGAATCATAGATATGTTTTGAGAATATATAAAATCATACCTGTGAAAGTATTCTGAGCCTTGATGGAGAGGAGTTATATGAATTCAAGGTGGCATTGTTAACCAAAGGAGCTATTACTCTCCAAACGCGAGTACAGGCAGAGCATAGGAAGATTCCTGGGAGCATATCATCTTTCAAAACCTGCAGTTCATTTTACAAATAACAAAGTAAATGAGCACTGTCTGAATTGTAGGGTAGATGCCTGCAGATACGAGGGACATCTTGTGTGTGAAGCCTTATGTGACAGAAGGGAACAATATAGAAATGCATCTCTGACTCTGAGGTTCTTTCCAAGAAGATAAAATAGGATTTGGTCTACTAGAGTGGACATCTAGTCAGGCTATGATCATGATTTAAACTTTGAGGCTGCCCAGGACTTGTGAATTCAGAGATTAGCCCCTGGATTGCTCATCAGTTATGAGTCATAGGACTGTGCCCTTTCTCATGTTGTCATGACGGAGAGGTCACAAGAACCAGAAAAATCTAACTGGAGATTAGTCTTAGCCAAATGGAGACTGACAAACTCAGCAGGGGAATTGAGATCACTATTTCTCTTCATGTGTTTAGTTCTAAGAGCTTCAGAGAAAAAAGGTTTATTAATATCTCAGAGCATAGTTGGTCTTACAAAAGCTATCAGTACACTGAAAATTGTGGAAGAGAAGTTAATTCAAATTGTGGAAGAGAAGTTAATTCATTTCCCGAAGTTAGCATTCTCTCTTGCTTAACCTAAGTCAGTAGAAAAGTGCGACATTGGATTGGTATGAAATTTATCTTCCTAATCAGACCAGTTGGGTTATTTTGAAAGCTTTTTTGATGTGATGTGGCATTATTGGAACAGAATTTTTTTCTGGTTCATTTTCCTTTTTTTCTAGATTTGGAGAGAAGATGCTGAAACTATAAGCTTGTGGCTTAAAGTTTTTTTGAAATTTATACTTGAAGGTAGAGCTCTATCTGTAAGAAATTTATGTGTTTTTAAAAAATAAAAAATAGAATGATTTATAGGGACATGAATGGAAGTGGAGGCCATTATCCTTAGCAAACTGACACAGGAACAGAAAACCAAATACCACATGTTCTCCCTTATAAGTGGAAGCTAAATGATGAGAACACATGGACACATAGAGGGGAACAACAGACACTGGGGCCCGTTGGAAGGGAGGGAGTAGGAGAAAGGAGAGGATCAGGAAAAATAACGAATTGGTACTAGACTTAATACGTGGGGGATGAAATAATCTGCACATCAGACTCCCAAGACACAAGTTTACCTCTGTAACAAACCTGCACATGTACCCCTGAACTTAAAACAAAAGTTAAAAAATTAAAAAAGAATTTTAAAGTGTTCAGCTATCTAGTTTTGAGAAGACGTAAACCTGAGTAAAGAGATCAGGAGTAGGCATGAAAAGGGAGGGGAAGCAGGAGGTATTATAGAAGAGAATTGCCTGAGTGTTCTGGTGGGGAGGGAAATCAGAGATAATTCAGGGCTATGTGTCTGTGGGTACCTGAGAGAATCCCATTAACATGAATAGAATAAGGAGGTTTGAGGACAACTTGTTTCTAGAGGGTGAAGGTAAGATGGGGAAAGAATGTATAGCAGAATCTTGACATTAACAGATACAACTTTTACAGCATCTATTCCATAATGACATTACAATGTTTCATGATGTATTAGTTTGTAACGATGATGGTAACTCCCTTACTGAGTTGTGAGGATTAACTGAGACAATGTATATAAAGTGCTTAGGGGTGATGATTATGATCATCATCATGGCAAAATGTTAAGCAAGTATTGAACAATGATTATGTGCCCGATATCGCTGTAGGATTGTTGCACATAACTAATTTAATTTTCCAGTGGCTGTAAGAAGTAGGCACTGATAGTATCTCATTTTACAGATGGGAAGATGGAAGCATAGTGTGAGGTAAAGCAACTTGCTTGAGTTTATATTAAGGAGCAGATCTCAGACTCAATTCAGGTAGTCCGACTCTAGAATTCAGCTCCTAATAGCTCTCTTCTAGAGACTCCTGGGCAGAACTTGAACTGACAATTCTACAAGACTGGAGTTCAGTAGCAGATTTTCAGGAGTAATTCTAGCGAATAGCCCTGCATTCATATCTCAGTTAGTAAACTCATGAATTTGAGGATGCTCAGAGGATCCTGGGGAAGTCAATGGGCCTATGAACATAAAAGAAAAGGCTTTGGCACTTTGTTTGGTAAATGTATAAAGATACCTAGTCAATTCTTTAAAACACCCAACAATAAAAGTGTTCACAGTAATGTAATCATAATTTGGGCTCTCTTGGTGTTAATTTATTTGACAAATTGTTTTGGAGAAGCACCTGTTGCAGTGCTAAACACTATGGGGCATTTCATGGTAAGGAAGAGCATCCTTTCTCTTAGCAAGCTCACTGTGTAGTGGGAGAGACCGATGAATGCAATGCAAATACAATCTTGTGATGTAATGAGTAGGTAGAAATAAGTAGTCAATTAACTTGGTCTTAGGAGGGTCAAATGTAAAGCTTTCTGGAAGGAATGATGTAAAAATCTGGAACTTGAACAATGAATAAGGGATTAGTGCAGACAAAATGAGAAGGGAAGTGGGGAGGTGAGACAGAACAGGCTGTGCTGTGCTTTTGAAACTAAATAGTTCACTGTGGCTGAAAGATACAATTTGCTGCGGGTGAGCATCAGATAAAGCTGGAGAAGTGCGCAGCAGCCAGATCACGAAGGCTTTCGAGGATGCGGTGAGGAGTTTGATATCTATCTTGAGAACTAGTAGAAGCTGCTGATGTGATTTAAGCAGAGAAGTGCTATGGTCCAGTAGCATGCTTGCCATATATCCGACACACACAGATATGCTGGTCTGGTACTAATCTTGTAGGGCCTGTGGAGAGTACATTATTGTTTATTCCAAACTCACACTGAGAACTCTTAACATCTATGAAGAGCTTGTAAACTCTGTGAAGGAAAGAGAAACCTGCACCTAAATCTTAGCATGCAGCATGCCCTCATTTTCTAATCAGCATGTTTTCATTCTGTTGTAAACAGAAGGAAAAATGTGTACAGTCAGATTGTTTCACTGCAAAACCACCAGCTATTTGTCCGGAGAGGTGAGCAAACTTGATTTCTAGCCTTGACTGTGCTCCGTAACGTTGGGACGAGTCAGTTAGCTATCTTAGGCCTTGGTTTTCTTATTTACAACATGAGAAAGTTGAAGTGAACGACCATGTAAGTTTTCTTTAAATTCTAAAATTCACCTACTGTGGTTTGGAACTTCCCAAACATACAGTCATGTGGAAAGGGAATATTTTTTATAACACGCTACTCTTTTCATTGTTTCTCCCTCTTCCTCTTGGGTGGTTTCAGTGATGGTTCTTGTTGCAGAAAGGAGCTGAAATGACGATAGGATATTCAAGCTAACCATGAATTTAGAGACTCTCTTGTCCATTATTACATGTGATGGATGAGGACACTGAGGCTCCTTAATAATGTGACTTATACAAATTTCAGTAGTATGTCAGCGACAGAGTGAAGTCCAGAACCCCAGAGTCTTCTGACCACTACCCAGTCCTTTTTCAACTCTTGGGGACCACGTTTCTCACCTCTGCCAGTGATGTAGGGTGACACTGCAGGTAATCAACTGGAAATAAAATTGGGTACCATGGATGATTTCAGCTGCTCTTAAGTAGAAGTGACTGTATCACTGCCAGTTAGGGCTGCTGTTCATTTTTCTGGCTTCAAGTTGCCTTAACATTTTTTTTTTCTCTCTTAATCTTGATGAATGATTCTTCCTTTTGTCCTGTTATCCTCTCTAGTTTCTCTGAAAGGAATTTTTTCTCCTCCCCCCACCCTCAGTTCTCTTACATCAGCAACAGAACGATCTTCCTCTTAGTTGGGGAAGCTGGCAGCCTCCGATCTGCAGCCTTTAGATAACCAGCTAATTAAGGGGAAAGCAGGTGTGGATGAGTCTATTCAGCCTGTAAATAAGTGCCAAAAATTAAAGTTATTGGTCTGTGAGTGCTAGCAGGTGGAAGCACTGCTTTATACCTTTAATAGACGAGGGAAGAAGAGGGGGTTAGGAGGCCTTAAGTGTAGGGAGGAAAAAAATTACTTTTATGACTAAAAGCTCTTCAAAAGGGAATGTGTCTATTTCTAAATCATTGTCTTGTTTGGGATTAATCCTAAAGACATATAATTGCCTGCCCTAAGAGTATAATGTTCCCTGAGCAGGGCTCCATGAACTGTATGGCTTGAGCAGAAATAATTCATAGTCTCAAGCTGATACTTACTAGCAAACCCCACGATTGACTGCAGACCAAAGTGCCTGTGTTCTTTTGTGATTTCTCTTCCCAATTTCTTACATATGCTCAGATGCCCAAAGTTCCCTATCTGCAAAACCCCTCACTTAAATGTTGAGAAAAAATGATCTACTATTGCATTACTTCATGCATTACTTAATAAAGCAGTTTGAAAATAAAATTTATATGAGGAATTGAGTTCCTGGGAGCATACTTCTCCCTTTGTCATTTCTTTTCTACTCCTGATTTTTTGTCTTTCTTTTTTTTTTCTTCCTTTGTGTTTAATAATTTATTTCAGCTTTTTAAAACAGGAGGACATTTTTCAGTAGGGTGTTATGGCAGAAGACCACCAAAGCATCATATATTACTCATTCAAAATACATTAATATACAACTGAAATGCTAACCCGTACAATAGAATAATTATAGTGTATCTTCATTGAAATTGTACACATGGCTTTGTGATCATGCTCATTAATTTAGATCCAAATGAAGCAAAATTATTCTGCATGGCTGCTGAGTTAATTTATGTGATATAAGTATAAAGTTAAATAAAGTGTGATAGAAAATGAGATTGAGGCTCAGCAATTAGGTTCAGAAGAAGAGGTTCACTCATCTCCCCAGCCTCCCTGGTCCCTCTTTCCTGCAAGGATTATTCACGTTATTGCAAAAATCTGTCCATTTTAATACTGTATCTTAGAATGTCTTGATTGACATTCTGAAGCATCTTCTTCACAGCTAATCTTTTGGGAGGAGGAATAAAGCACCAGTGTGATAGACGCTTTTGCTTGGGACTATTCAAATATCCAGGTAAAAGAACACAATAGTTTTTCTATTGATGTGAGCCTGAACTCCTGGCAGGATAGGGAAAATGCTATGCTATTCTGAGTGTTAATTTTAGGGGCTTGAACAACTTGCAAGTGAAGTACATGTGTGTCTTGTTTCAAATAGACAAAAAATAGGCCGCTTTTTAATTTAAAAAGGAAAACTGTGTCACCATGATTTTCTACTAGTGCAATAATGTATGTAGGACAGGTCTTAGAAAATGCTCACCCATTGCTTTCTATCTTATTCCAGCCCATTTCAAGTGATAACTAGTTTCAATTTTGTAATCAGTGGAAAAATAATTTATCTTACAGGATAGAGGGGTGATGATATTTCTATATATAGAAATAAGACCGATTTTGAATCTAAATACCATTTGAAGGCAGGCATCCACAAAAGCCTCTATCCTTCATTTCTGTGAGAGAAAAGCAGATTTAATTCAATTAGAAAAACTTTAATTGGCCCCAATTCTGGAGATGCAAAGATAAATAAGACATGGCCTGTACCCTCTGGATTGCTTGAGTCTAATAGATCAGAAGAAAAGAAGAGGACATGCAAATAGTGAACAAACTCCTGACATAGCCTGGAGATGGTTCAAGTGACAATAGAAATAGTCAAAGAGAAATACTTCAGATCTAAGCTGGGTGAGATAAGGACAGGCTTCACGAAGAAAATGACCTTTGGTGTTGACCTCTAAGGATGGCGTGGGCTCTGATAGGCAGATAGGACACACAGACTAGAGACAAGGGTGGCACATAACAAGGCAAAGTCATCAAGAGTCCTGCAAGTTGTTGGAGTACAGGGTCTGGGGTGGCAAAGCAATCATGAGAGGTGATTCTAGAAAGGTAAACTGGGATAGCACTGTGGTGATTCTGAAGGCTGGGTTGAGGCATTTTTATTTGACTTGGAGGCAAGGAAGAGACAGTGAAAGTTTGTGAGTAGGTAGGTACTGTTAGTGATAATGGGGGTGGATTAAAACAATTACTTTGGAAGCTGGGAGGTCATTCGGAGATTATAGCAACTCCTCAGGCAAGTGGTGGTGAAGCTAGGAAGATGTCAGTGGGAATGATACCAGGGAAACTGTGGCAGAGGGATTTGCAGACCCAACTGGTTGGATGTTGGGGGAGGGGGAATGAGAAGAAAGGGCTAGATGGCAGTGCTTTAACAGAAATCCAAAGGAGTTGCAGATTGTGGTGAGAAAGTAAATTCAGTTGGAAACATGCTTTCTGAGGTGCTTCTGAAACATTTAGCAAAGATGTATAGGAGTCAGTTGGAAATTAAGGTTTGAGCTACTTTGAGAACTTGAGCCTAGAAGGAGACTTTGGAAGGTCAAACACATAATGATAATGGTCGAAGCCATAGGAATGAATGACATTGCTGTGGGACAAAAAGTAGAGTGAGAGTAAAGTAAGATGTAATGACTTTGGAGAGAGATTAATTCACGTGGGGCAAGAAGCAGAAATGGAAGGACAGAGAGGAGTCATCAGAGTCACAGGGGACCTTGAGGATGTTGTAACTTCAGTGAAGTGTGAGAACAGAGTTTCAAGAAGGACAAGGCAAAACAGGATGGCTGACTAGGAGGACCACAGAGGCAAGACTACTGAATCTGGCATTCCGAAGGTCGTGGTCACTTCAGTGTAACGATGGAGACGGAAAACAGATTGTAAGCTGCTGAGGAGCAGACTGCATGAGGAAGTGGAGCAGTGGCTGCAGGGTGCCACTCTTTCAAGGTGAATAAAGAATGCAGAGATCCACCTAGAAAAAGGGTTCTTTTGGAAAGACTGGATGTAGATCTTTGAGCCTTCCCTAACGGATTTTCCACTGAAGCCCCCTGCTGCTTTGGGCATGGACTCCATCCCATCATTGATTCGCTCATCTTTCACTAAGATTATTCAGAGTAGGGAGGTCGTTTCTCAGTAAGAACCCTCTCCTCTCATATATTGACCATGAACATCTTTCTTATATTTAAAGACTTCATTTTCACATCTACATGTTGCTTTTCTGCTATGTTTCTGCAGAGTCTCCTACCATTGGTAAAGTTGAGGGTCATGATTTTGGAATATGGCAGCTCATACAGGTAGGAGTGCATTTAACTACCACACAAGGATAGAGAGCCAGTTAGCCAAGAACCAAATTTCAAACCGACTCCTACTCTTCCTGGAGTCTTTTTCAAGAGTTTGCCTTCCATTCAATGGGGTTTTATACCTCAGTCTACTATGGAACTCTTAGATCTGTTCTCTCACAGGGACCAGTTATAAAGCCTATATAACATTTGAGTACTATTTTGGTGAGAGGAATAGGAAGGAAAGATGAAGAAAGATAATAAGGAAAACAATTAAATGGAATAGAATAAGTACAGATTCCAAATTTATTTGACAAGGCTCTCCTTTCAATTTTTATCATGAATGGAGCAATTGTCCACTGCCTCTTTTGCCTTTCATTTTATCACTCTATTAACAATATTTGTTGTTAATGCTGCTTTACTTAATGTAGAAAATACAATATCAAGGACTCAAAAAAAAAATTGTCAAATCATCGTTCCCAAGAATCTAAAGATAAATGACAATACTTTCTGGCACTAACTTTTTACTTTAACCTTTTGGAATGTTTTATTTCTCATTCTATTCTGTGCCACATGATTTATTTAATTATTGCCTTGGTTTAAGGCACTTGAAAATAAGGTCCTCTTTTGCATCCCAAGCAGTGTACAAAGTTTCAAGCATTCTCTCAGATATTATGAGATTACTCTGGGGAAAAGTGCTGCCTCAGCAGAAATGTTGTAGCTGTCACTGATTTGTGGAGACATCAAAAGGCAATGAAGGGAGACCAAAGACTGAATAAAGCAGTCATTTCAAGTATAAGTAATCCCAAGAACAAAGTTTTGCTCATTTATAGTTTCTACAATTTTAGAAAGTTAGTGCCTGGGGATTTTCCTTGGCCCCTTCTGTTTGTGTACAATTATCTTGAGATTGATTTTCTAGCAAATGATATGCTCAAAAATGAGAGTAATTCATGAGAATGTATTTATTCAGTGACTCATTAAAACTACATTCACATTTTTACTAAGCTATACAGTTTTGATTTTCTATGTGAGCTGCTTGGCATAGCAAATATATATATATTTTTGCTTTGGAATATTTATATTTAATTCTTATGATACTTTGGCCACTATTTCATTTAAATTATCAGTCTAATTATAACTTTTTAAAAAAACCTTAATATAACTCCCTTCTTCTATCTCTGTTCCCTTCTTCAATTAGCTCTAGTTCCCTATCCTCCTCTTAGGAATTTAAATGCCTCCTTTAGTAGCCTAAATTTGCCTACGATTA
This sequence comes from Theropithecus gelada, assembly GCF_003255815.1. Classification (NCBI taxonomy): domain Eukaryota; kingdom Metazoa; phylum Chordata; class Mammalia; order Primates; family Cercopithecidae; genus Theropithecus; species Theropithecus gelada. Next base: position 21,710,845 of record NC_037671.1, read on the forward strand.
AAAATTCTGCCTCACGAAGCATGGTTTGTGCCCGCTCACAATTCCCTGTTCTGACTTATCACTCTCTTGCATGACCTCTGTACCACCCTATATCTCTAATGTCTTCCTGTGCTGACCTTCCACCCGTGACTCGGATATACTTTGGCTTTAGGTTTGGGGAGTCCATGATAAGTATTTTTTTTCTCTGTTGTGAGCTGAATCACATCTCTTCAAAAGGTATATTCAAATCTTAAGTACCTGTAAATGTAGAAATAGGATCTTTGCATACGCAAGCAAGTTAAGATGAGGTTGTACTGGATTGGGGTGAGTCCTAGTCCAGTGATTAGTGTCCTTATAAGAGAAGGAAGTTTGGGCATAGACAGACACACAGGGGGAACACTGTGAAACAGAAGAAGAGATTAGAATCATGTACCTATAAGCCAAAGAATGCCAAGAATTGCCAGGAAACCATCAGAAGTTATTTTTCCTTTCTCCTGGGGAGAGAGGCATGAAGCAGATTCTTCCTTAGAGTCTCCAGAAGGAACCAACCTGGCCAACCCCTTAATTTTACACTTTTAGCATCCAGAGTTGTGAGGGGATACATTTCTTTTGTTTTAAGTGATCCAGTTTATACTACTCCTAGGACAGCAGCCCTAGGAAATGAATATACCTTTCTTTTATACATTTATAACATATTATCTAATGTTAACAAAAATAAAATTAGGCCTCTGGGTATCAAATAATGGAAACTGATGTTTGCCATTTTAACTAGAAATAAAATGTATTGGGATGATAACATTAGCTTATGGAATCAACAGGAAAGCTGGAGAACTGGGCTGGAGACCAGGGCACAGAGGCAAGCCGTGAATCAGTTTTGAGGCATCATGGCTACTGAACATACCCTATGACTGTGGTTGAACTCCTTTGTCTTCACAGTAAAGTCCATCTATGATTTTGCTGACTGCGAACTTGAGTTAACCCTTCAGGAGTTCATCTACCAGTGAGAGTGTTACAGGTTGAGCCCCAGCCATGGGTCTGTGCCTTGGCTGGGAAGGGATAGGGACGCATCTCTTGTGACTCCAAGAGTAGGGAGCAGTTGTTTCTGGTGACTCTTATCTGAACTTGTCTAAGAATCTGTTTAAAAAAAAATTCCCACAGACATTTGTTAAAGATGGCAAGACAGATTTTATTCAAGCTATTGCAGTAGGGGAGAGAGATGTCAGGACTGAACTGAGCTCAACTCTAAATACAACAAAGACAGCTGGGACTTATAGCCAACAAGCAAAGTGAAGGGGTCAGTGGATGAAAAATGACAAGAGGAACTTGATCATATATCAAAAGTGGGGGAACTTACTAAACTGACTTTAACAGGAGTCTTTGCTAAAAGTGAGCTCAACAAGACAAAGTTGAGGCCTGGTTGAGGAGAGAGCTCCAAGGGGCCTGACTAAAGTTTGGCCAAGGGGAGAGTCTTCCTCGCCTGTTCACACCCAAGGGATGTGAATAAGAGGATAATGGCCTAGTTGTCTTGATAGTGATCTGTTAGGAACTTGAAAAAAGAGGCAAGCAGCACCTTTTAAAGGGAATCTGCCTTGATTTGAAAATGAGTGTTAAGTGCCACTAGTTGGAATCTGAAATAACGTTGCTTGATATTATTTACCCAGCATGATTTGGCCCTTACTTAGACTCTCCTGTAATTTGTCTGATTGTGGGAAATTGTGTTTCTTTTTGATGTTTCCTTTTTCTTTTAAAACTTCCAACCTTCTTCAGCATCTGGAGAAGAAAGGATAAACCTGTCCCCTGTGTGGGTTTTTCTCCATTCGCCCAGACCAATTCTCTGCCATCTTCTCCCAACTCGATTCTTCAGGAGGCTCCTCTGCCTGGACTGGCTTCCCACTGGGGTTGACCAGTGGGAAATACTGACAAATTGAAGAGCAGAGGAGAGAGAGGTCTTGGCTCTCTACTTTAGGGGGCATGGTTGTGGCAGCAGTTACATCTTCTGTGTCCATAGCTCCTGGCGAGGATCCAGCTTTCACTGGAGCCCCATAACAGCTTCTTCCATTTACTCATTGAGTCTAAGTATGGAAATTATTTCTCTCTGGTTCCCTTAATCCTATCAATAACTCTGCAAGTAATCTCTTTAAAATCTCTTTTGTTGAGCCATCAGATCTCTATCATTTCCTATAAACCCTTTGGGAGCTTGGCCCAATTATCTTCATACTTCGCTATTCTCTTCTCTCAACCATTCTTTCTCAAAAATATTGAGAACTATTCTTTCTCAATAGAAAGAACAGAATATTCTTTCCATTCTTCAAAATTTCAGTCAAAACCCATTTTCTCTTTAAAGCCTTCCCAGAAAGCTTTGCTACTTCCAAAAAATTTTCAATGGGTATACTTTCTTTTGAGCTATTTGTATATTATGTACTTTTACTTCCAACTTGCTCAACTCTATAATTAGATTTTAAGTGCCTCAAGGTTGGGAACTGTGTATACGGTCTAATTTAAAATGCTCTTTTTAAAAAATACCCTGCCCCATAGGCCTCTACAAGATCTTGCATATGCTGTATGTGGTAGGAAAAATTGACTGAAAAAATCAAGTCCAAGAGTATAAAAAATCACATTTTTGAATATTGTGGTCATGGAATATGTTGCATTTAATATTTATTATAGGAGATGCTTTGAATTTCTGGAAAGCAAAGTATAGGCAATTATATTCTCAAGTTTTTTATGATTTAAGGAAGCAGGGAAAAAGACTGTTTGTTCTTAAGTCAACTACTATGCCCCTTTTAACTAGCTACTGTGAGCAAGAATCATGAAAACCTACAATATGAGGAAAAGAAACAGTTACATGGCAGGCAAGTGTCACGCTATTAATAGTACATTAGAAAAAGAAGCCAGAGCTTTGTACTTCTCTCTTAGTGCAAAGACAACTTAGCATGGTAGAATGTACATAGACCTTGGTATTACGTAGACTTGAGTTAGAATCCACTTTCACAGTGTAATACTTAGAAGATTTCCTAACTCTTTGGGCTTCAATTTCCTTACTGGTAAAGGGAGGAAATCCATCTACTTTTCAAGACTGTTATGAGGAATAATGAATCATAACTTAATGTCCATAGACACCTGGCTAATGGAGTGGCTGGCAAATATGTTTCCTTCTTACCTCCTCTTTCTGCCTATGCAACTGGCCTGTATAATTTTTCAGCTGTCTGTGTTGGTCCATTGCATTGGGTCAAGTTCTTTGCAGAATGATTCCTGCTATCTAATAAGTGATGGTGTTATCCACGGACTGGTGCATGTCGAATGACCCTTTTCACTATGGTAGTTGGAAACTCAAAGAGGGGGATGATTATGTAACAGAGCTTCCTCTGAAGGTTTGGAGAAGCAATTTTTATGTAGCTTGTTGTACTTTTTCCTTGTTTAGAATCACTATTGAAGTCTCACTAGAAATGGAAAGTTAGCTTGGGATAATGGGGAGAACAATACTTTAAGTCTGAAAGTTTATTTTGAAGATCAAATGGGATCACACACACATATATACACACACACACATACAGGTTAAGTATCCCTTATCCAAAATGTTTGGGACCTGAGGGGTTTGGGTTTCAGATTTCTTTATTTTTGATTTTGGAATATTTGCATTATACCAGTTCAGCATCCCAAATCCAAAAATCTGAAATCTAAAATTCTCCAATGAGCATTTCTTTTAAGCCTCATGCCAGTGCTGAGAAAGTTTTGGATTTTGGAATATTATGGATTTTGGGTTTTCAGATTATACACACACAAACAGCCATGTAAGGAACTGAGGAGGGAAACAGCTGACTATGTCAGAATGGCAAGCTTCCTGCCATACATATGAAGATGAAATCCTAAGCTACTAGCAGTGTGACTCTGGGCAAGTCACTTGTCCCCCATGAGACCCTAATGCAGAGTCTTTGCTCATTTGAATTCAACATATATTTATTTAGCACCTGACTCATTTAGGTCACTTAACTAGAATAGGAGCTCTACCTTATGTCAAGGCTTTCGTCCTACCAGGTGGTCTATTGAGTTAATTAGCTATCTTGAATCCTATACAAATGTTTTTACTGAACTCTTATAAAACAAACAAACAAAAATCCCACTTAGACTGGAACCATGTTACAATAGTTTACTTAAGCATATTCAGATACTTTCTAATTTATGTACTCACCTTTCTTAGCAAAATGAAACAGAACTCTAACTATGTCCTTTAGTTGGATTTCCTTAGTTCCCATAATAGTTGAAGAAATAGTCCCAATATCAGGAAGCCATGGCCCAAGAAGCTCTACTCAGAATCAATTATCTTGGTTAAGTGGAATTGGTTAGCGCAATCTCCACCTCCTACTACCACGAGTCATGCTATGGGAAAAGGAAGTTGGCAGATAGACTTGGGGATGCCTCTCTCTGCTGATACGCACATCCTTGTATATTTCCTCCTCTTGAGTGTGGGTGGAAGCTGTGACTTGCTTCTGACCAATAGAATAAAACAAAGATAATGGATGTCACTCCTGCGATTATGTTATAAAAGATTCTGTCTTACTAATAGTCTTTCTCTAGAGACTGTCTCCCCTAGCTGGATCTGAGAAAGTAAGCAACCATGTTGGGAGGTACATGTGGCAAGAAACTGGGGTAGCCTCTACTTGCTGAGGGTAACCTCCAGCTGACCACCAGCAAGAAGCCAGGACCCTCAGTCCTATGGTAAGGAAACAAATTCTGCCAACAATCTGAGTGAACTTGGAAGTGGATTCTTCTCCAGCTGAGTCTCCAGAGGAAACCTCAGCCCCAGCTAACATCTTGAACAGCTAAGACTTTACAGCTCTGTAAGGCCCACAGCAGAGGACCTGCTAAGCCATGCCTAAACTCCTGTTCCACAGAAACCATATGATATAATAATAAGTATGCATTGCTTTAAACCTCTACATTTGTGGTAATTTGTTACCCAGCAGTAGATAACTAATACAAGAAAGTAGGTAGTCTATATTAAGCAATTTGTTATATAGCTATTTACGACCAGAAAAATACATTGGGACTCTACATTTTTTCAATATTTTAAAGCTACTTTCTTTTTAGTATAAGAAGCCAAGAAGAAAATAATAGCTTCTTTGCAAACATTATAAACCACACCTAAAGCACCATGCTTTTAAATCTGTTTTAGTCCTTTAAGGATACAAAACAGTTGTGAGCTAGGAAAAGCATGTTTTATTCTTTATGCATATAGTCTGAGACACAAACATTTGGGATTAGGAGGGAAAGAAGATATTATTAAATGTCCATTGATGAGTGTTATGTTGATTGCATATGACGACTTCCTTTCAGCAAAATATAGTGCATCAACCATTTTGAACTTTATTTAACATTTTTTCTCATTATTGATGCTTTTAGTTTGATAACAGATAAATTGGTAAAAACAGATGGTTTGACGAAAGTCTGGGCTTTTGAGGCCTTATGAGCAAGACACTGCCCTCATACAGCGTCAAAGAGCTTCCGTGGGCAGGAATCTTTCTTTATTGTGATCCACAAGAACCTCCCAGGCTAAGCCCCAGAGATAGGAAGCTGGGGCCCAGGCTAAAGTTTAATGAGTCAGCCATGCAGCAGCAAGGAGAACTAGCTCCTCAGAGGCTGAGAACATTTCTACTTAATAGCACAAAATCACTTAATAAGAATATGTAAAACTTCCCTTTCCTTTTCTTCAAGAGAATGCACAGAATTTATCAGAATAGGGAATATACACTCAAACTCAGAGTGTTTTTTTTTCAAATAGTATATCAATGAGTATAACCATTTGCCAGTAGCCATAGTACATTTTATCCATAACAAATACTAGTGTGATATTCATATCTTGTTAATCTTATGAGATATTGTTGCTCTGGGCATTGCCATAGGAAGTCTGTGAGCACGACATATAAACCAGTGATTCTCAGTCTTAGCTGCATATCGGAATCTCTGCAGAGCTTTAAACATCTCAATACCCAGGTCACAGAATTACATTAGAATTTCAGGGGGGAGTTGAAGTCATCACAACTTTTTAAAGCTCCCTAGGTGATTTCCAAGGTGATGTAGTATTGAGAACTACAAGAACTTTATAGTTACATTAACACTTTCCCTGTGGTCACACATTTAATGATTTGAACTAAAAGGTAACTTAGGTAAAAACCACAGAGCTCTGTTGTCCAGGCTGGAGTGCAGTGGTGTGATCATGGCTCACTGCAACCTCCACCTCCCCAGGATCAGGTTGATTCTTCCATCTCAGACCACAGGTGTATACCACCACACCTGGCTAATTTTTAACTTTTTAGAGATGGGGTTTCACTATGTTGCTCAGGCTGGTCTCAAACTGCTGGGCTTGAGTGGTCTGCCCACCTTGGCTTCCTAAAGTGTTGGGATTACAGGTGTGAGCCACTGCACCCAGCCTCACGTAGAATTGTTAATCTGCTGACTGATATAGATAAGTTAATAATTGGAATTTCAATAGTAGAAACATTTTTGCATAAAATATAGGGTGTTGGATAAATGCAAAGGAGAGGAACACAGGGCTAGGGTGTGCAAAAGCGTATTGAATTAGTTGACACTTTATCTGAGTCTGAAAAAAAGGAGATTGATGGAGAAGTGTGGACAAGAACTACAGGCTTAGGAAACAGGAGGATACAGATACAATGGCAAGTAAGAACATGGTCCCTGGGGTAGGCCCCTCCCCTGTCTCCTGCAAGATGTCCATATCCCAATTGCTGGAACCTGTGGATATGTTATGTTACATGACAGAGGAGATTGAGTTTCCTGATCAGTTAACCTTAAAATAAAGAGATTATCCTGGATTATTCAGATGGACCCAATATAGTCACCAAAGACCCTTTAAAGTGGAGGAGGGAGACAGGGGAAGGTCAGAGTCAGAGAGAGAAGTAAAATGCTATGCTCCTGTCTTGGAAGACAGGAGAGGGGGCCAGGAGCCAAGGAATATAGGTGGCCTCTAGAAGCTGGAGAAGGCAAGATAATGGATTCTCCTCAAGGGCCTGCAAAAGAAACATAGCCCCACTAACACCTTGGTTATAGACTTCTGACCTCCAGAACTTTGGGATAATATAGTTGTGTCATTTTTAAAGCCATTAAGTTTATAGTAAATTGTTATAGCAGCAATAGGAAGCGAATACAGTTCTGCTCAGGGAAATGCAAGTGAGGATATGTCTGGAATAAAGTATTAGTAAACCATTGAATGACTTTTGGCAGGGAAAGAAATGAAGCAGGATCATATTATAGAAAAGCCCTACTTACAGCAATATTGATGACAGTTTGAAATAGGGTCAACTCCAGGCCAGGCGCGGTGGCTCATGCCTGTAATCCCAGCACTTTGGGAGGCCCAGGCAGGCGGATCATGAGGTCAGGAGATTGAGACCATCCTGGTAAACATGGTGAAACCCTGTCTCTACTAAAAATACAAAAAAATTAGCTGGGCGTGGTGGTGGGCGCTGGTAGTCCCAGCTACTCAGGAGGCTGAAGCAGGAGAATGACGTGAACCTGGGAGGCAGAGCTTGGAGTGAGCCGAGATCACACCACTGCACTCCAGCCTGGGTGACAGAGTGAGACTATGTCTCAAAAAAAAAAAAAAAAAAAAAAAGAAATAGGGTCAACTCCAGAAGGCAGCAGGATATGAGGAAGGAAGATTAGAGAGGAGACTGATGTAGTAATTTGAGTAAGAATATTTAAAAAAAAGGGCAATAGCTGCTTTTTATTGAAGGTTTATGCATAACCCTGTATTTTATAGCTTAAATCTAATCTTTTATTCTTAAAAAAAGTCTCAAAGGAAGTATTAATACTCATATTTTACAGAAGAGGTAACTGAGGCTTAGAGAATGTAATGAAGTTCCTCAAGATTATGCAGCTAATTAGTGATGAGCTAGGTTTGGGATCAGGTCTGTTGACCTTAAAGCACGTGTTCTTTCCACTACATCAGTGTGCCTGAAAAGAAAGACAGATAGCAGCTCACTGAGGAGTCAGTGAGAAAAATTTTTAAAGTGCAAGAAATCAGGGCCATTGGAAACAGTCTTCAGTACCACAGAAGCATTTGAAGGTTTCAGAATAATAACCGAAGTTCAAGAAAGTAAATCTAAGTAATGAAGGAAAACAAAAAGGTTAAATATTGACTTTCTTTTTCTGTTAAATTCTCAAACCCTTTATGACTATGCCAATAACTTTTACCAGTGTATAAAAGATTTGCTGCCATTTGTATCCACAGTGTTTGGTGCTGTCTAATGGGTGAGAACTGAGCTGATACAATTAGTGTAGAGTGGGTGGAACTCTGTATGATAGGTAATAGGTAGAGTATAACACCAAATCCAAATCAAGAAAGGTGCTCACTTTCTGGGAAAACGGAACTTTCTGCAGGATACTAAAGGAGATTTTTGGTGGTTGTTGTTGTTTTTTGAGGTGGAGTCTTGCTCTGTCGCCCAGGCTGGGGTGCAGCAGTGGTGTGATCTCGGCTCATTGCAACCTCTGCCTCCTGGGTTTAAGTGATCTTCCTGCCTCAGACTCCTGAGTAGATGGGACTACAGGCACACACCAGCATACTCAGCTACTTTTTTTTGTATTTTAGTAGAGACGGGGTTTCACCAGGTTGGCCAGGATGGTCTCGATCTCCTGACCTCATGATCCACCTGCCTTGGCCTCCCAAAGTGCTGGGATTACAGGCGTGAGCCATTGTGCCCAGCTCTAAAAGAGATCTCCATCAGGGATGCTCCTAGCTCTCTACTTAAATATCTACCTAATTCTGAAAGACAACTAAGTGTATAGTGGATAAACTCAATGTCTTAAGTGTGTCATCAACATTCAGATATTCGAAAGTGCTCATCAAAACTCAAAAAGGCTGAGAATTACTGGAATATTCTTTGTTCATCTCTGTCTCCTCAGTGCCTAGTCGGGGACATGTTGATATGTATTGACTTGACTAAATGAAACATGTTCAGTTTTCATTTTTCTTGTTATTGTTACTGGTTTGCTTATATATAGTGCCAAGATCTTAGCTCTAATCAATTATAGCTCCTGCCCATTTATTAATGATCTCTAAGGAAAATCCAAATTCTTAGTTGTACTATTAATTCATAATGAGTATCGTCTGAAGTAAGGGTGCCTTTGATTAGGTTTGGATATAATATTTTCTTTTATAATCCAAGAAGATTTTCATTAAATGACTGTTTCAGTGGGATATGGTCTGTGTTATTGCTATGATATTTGGGTTGAATATAGTTTGGCCCACAGGACCACAAACGTTTTCTTTTTAAAAATGATTTATTTATTTTATTTTGAATGTGCCGTATTTTTTGAGCAGTTTCAGGTTTAGAAAAAAAGCTGTGCAGGAAGTTTAGAGAGTTTCCATATATCCCCTCTGCTTTCACCCTCTCGTTTCCAGTATTATTAACATTTTGCATTCCTGTGGTATATTTGTTATAATTGATGAACCAATATTGACACATTAATATCAACAGAGTATACAGTTTACATTAGGGTTCACTCTTAATATTGAACACAATTCAGGTTTGGACAAATGCATAAAGTCAGGTATCTACCGTTACAGTATAATACAGAACAGTTTTGTTGCCCTAAAATTATTCTGCATTCCATCTATTCATTCCCTAGTCCCAACCCCAAGCCTCTGCCAACTACTGACGTTTTTCCAGTCTCCACAGTTTATCTTTGTCCAGAATGTCTCGTAAGTCAAATCATACTTTTCAGACTGTCTTCTTTCCCCTAGCAATATGCATTTAAGCTTCCTCCCCATCTTTTCATGTCTTGATAGCTCATTTATTTTAAGTCTGAATAATACACAGCTGTATTCTATGGGGGGGTCATAAAAAGAATTAATAAGGAACATCTGAAAGGGGAGAAAAAAGCAAATAGTACTTCACCATTGTGGTCTCAAAACTGAACACACACCAATGTGAAGATGGACAGAAACACAAAATCCCCAGAACCGTAGGAGGAGAGTGAAATCGATGAGCAGACTTAGAAAGTGCAGAGCAAAACAAAACAGTGCAGACTGAAAAATAGAGAAGCCGTCAATAGGTCAGAGGCTGAGAGATGCTGAGTTAAAGAGATATGACACACTACTGGGATGGAGAAATTCTGCTCCCTGATAGCATGGATCAATATGAGAGACGCTGCTAAAATACCTCCTCCATGTCACGTTATCATAAATCTGTCCAAAGAGAGTCTCCCTTCAATCCCCAAGCTGTTCATCTTCATCTTGCAGATGCCAAATTTACTATCAAGCTTAGCTTCTGTCATATTTCCAGTGTATATGCTTTTAGTGTCGGGTTTGCATTAAGGATTTATGAAATGTTGAGATTAATTGAATTTTCTAATTATTTATATTTAGGGCAACTGAATACATTATACCAGTTTCTAGAGGTCCCTTGGTTCAGTGGTCCCCAGATGCTGACTCAGAGATTAACTGTGTCAGAATCCTCTTGAAGGAATATATGAATGATAGCTTTGTAGCTCTTACCCCTGGAGAGTCTCATTCACTGTGTCTGATGGTGCCCAAGTATCTATATTTTTATAAAGTGCCTCAGGGGACTCTAATGCAGGGATTTGTGAGCTCAGCTTCTTCTGTAGAGGGCAAGAAAGTAAGTATTTAAGGCATTGGGGCTACATGGTCTTTGTTACCACCACCAAACTCTGCCATCTTAGCATGAAAGCAAACGCAGACAACATATAAACAAATGAGCACAGCTGTGTTGCAATAAAACTTTATTTATAAAAGCAGACAGCAGGTTCCTTAAAAAGTTAAACAGCCCAGGCTTTGTGGCTTACAACTGTAATCCCAGTACTTTGAGAGGCTGAGGTGGCAGGATCACTTGAGCTCAGGAGTTTGAGACCATCCTGGGCAACACAGTGAGTCCCTATCTTTACAAAAAAGTAGCCAGGCTTGGTGGCACATGCCTATGTTGCCAGCTGTTCGGGAGGCTGAGGTGGGAGGATCACTTGAATCCAAGAGGTTGAGGCTGTAGTGAGCCATGTTCGTGCCACTGCACTCCAGCCTGGGTGACAGAGTGAGATCCTTTAAAAAACAACAACATAAAAAGTTAAACATAGAATTACTATATGGTCTAGAAATTCCACTACTAGATATATACCCCCAAATGATTGAAAGCAGGAACTTGAACATATATTTGTACACCAATGTTCATAGCAGCACTGTTCACAATAGCCAAAAGGTACAAGCAACACATGTCCATCAGCAGATAAATGGATAAACAAAATATGATATACACATACAATGGGATATTATTCAACCTTGAAAAGGAAAGAAATTCTAATGCATACCACAACATGGATGAACCTTGAGGATAATTGCTAAGTGAAATAAGCCAGACACAAACAGACAAATATTGTATGATTCCACTTATATTAGGTGCCTAGAATTGTCAAATTCATAGCAAGAGAAAGCATAATGATAGTTTCTAGCAGTTGGAGGGAGTGGAGAAGGGGCAGTTGTTTACTGGGTGCAGTTTCAGTTTGGGAGGATGAAAAAGTTCTAGCGATGGATGGTGGTGATGTTTGCATGACAGTCTGAATGTGCTTAATATTACTGAATTGTACACTTGAGGAAGACTAAATGGTAATTTTTTTTTGTGTATATTTTACCACAATAAAAAATAAATGAAAAAAACATGATTAAGAAGGAGAATATATAAATGAAAAACAAATGGAAGGAGGCATGAATTTGGCCCATGGATGTAGTTTACTAACCTCTGGTCTAATGAGCAGCCAGGGTATGGAATCACCAGCAAGAGTTTATTTCCTCTTGGAGTTACAATGGCAGCCAAGTCCACCTTTATTTTCTTTTGATTGGGAATTATTTCTGGAGATGGAAATCCCTGATTTTTTTTTTGTTTGTTTTTTGTTCTTGTTTTTGTTTTGTTGTTGTTGAGACGGAATCTTGTTCTGTCGCCCAGGCTGGAGTGCAGTGGCGCAATCTCGGCTCACTGCAAGCTCTGCCTGCCAGGTTCACGCCCCTGGTGATCTGCCCACCTCGGCCTCCCAAAGTGCTGGGATTACAGGCGTGAGCCACCATGCCTGGCTGGAAATCCCTGGTGTTTAACAGCATGCATTCTTTGCCAATTTCCATGGAAAACAAGGGACTCTTAGTGTCATATTCCGATCAAATGGCATTCCATATGATTATGATCTACTTCAGTATGCCAAAATCTACCTGCCACCAAATACCAGATAGGGCTTCTCATGAGGAGGTATTCCAAGTGCATTATTTGCCTTCAGAAGTTTTTTATTCCGTATCACCTCCCTCTCTGTCCCTGTCTCTCTCCCTTGATTCTTGTGTCAGTTAAATTTCTTCTCTTCCACACAGAAAAGCAAATGAGGAGAGACTCAAAAGGTTTTTCTAAAACTACTCCCTGTTGGCTGTGGAACAGAAGTCTTCTCTCATTTGTGGAGACATGAGGAGTTTGGTGACAACCATTCCCGCTTCCAAATGCTATTAATTTACTTATCTTTTCCCAGTGATAGTTTAATGATCAAACCTTAGCAAAGTGCCTAGTCAATTACAAATTTGGAATTAGCAAATTAGTACAAATTAATGAGGCTTTATAATTTATAAAGGGATGACATTACTTTTATATATAAAAGTAGAATGATATTTAAAATGAGGCAACCATAGGCATTTTACCTATAGAAGTTTCTTTAATTCAACAAAATTTTGTACTTTCAAGACTGAAGTGAACTAAAACTGGTTTCCTTATTCAGAACAGTGTCCCTTGTCCCCTCAGTTTTCTGATCAGGCATCTCAGAGAGTCATAAAATGGCGTGTCCAATCAGCTTGGTAAAATAAATCACTTATTAGCTTGGGCATCGATTAATGCTTAAAGGAATATACTTTTTAGGTTCACAGCAAAACCTCACTTTAAAACTAAAAACTGCTCTAAAAATGAAGTCTACTGAAGAAAAAAAGAGAAAGTTTATTGGCTCAATTGATAAGTTTTTATCTTTATCTCATTGCTTGTTAACATATACTAGTTTCTTTTTTCCATTTTTGTTACTGAGGCTTATACACCTCTGGTTCCCTTAAAAAACTGTAGAAGAACAATTAATGGTGGGAGTAAGGAATTAATGGAAGAAGGGGTGTGTGTGTGTGTGTGTGCTGAATATGCAGTTGTTGTAAAGCAGCTTAGTGTAAGAGAGGTGGAAATTTACATATCTTTCCATGTATTACATTAAGTAAATTTCTGTACTGCTGTGGTCTGAATGTTTGTGTTTCCCCAAAATTCCTATGTTGAAAACTAATGCTCAATGTGATGGGTATTAGGAGGTGGGACTTTTGGGGGTAGTTAGATCATGGAGGCACAGCCCACATGGATGGGATTAATGCCCTTATAAGTGGCTGGAAAGACGAGAGATTTTCCCTTTCACCATGGGAGGACCTAGCAAGAAGGCACCGTCTGACAAGAAAGTGGGACCTCATCAGACAATCAGACACCAAATCTGCTGGTGCCTTAGTCATAAAACTCTCAGCCTCCAAGAACATGAGAAATAAATATTTGTTCTTTATAAGCCATCTAGTTTATAGTACTTTGATAGCATTTTGTTATAGCGTCCTGAATAGACTAAGACATCTATCTACCTGGCCTAATCGTGTTCCTACGTCTTATTTCAGTTTCCCTGAGGGATTTTGAAATGGCATACTATTTTACAACTCTCAGGTAGTCCTCCTAGACTTGGCGGTTATTTCAAAACTCCTTTTCCTGAGGGAAATATCTATGGTGGTAGTCAGGCCATCTGAGCAAGCTGTGGTCTACACAAATTTACATGCTTAAGCGCAGGCACTTCATTTGTGCTTCATTTGTTCACATGTTTATGCGACAGCAAGCACTTCCTTTGTCCAAGGAGGCAATGTGGTAGAACTGCCAGGGGTGGGGACACAAAGAAGGCATGATTGCAGGAGTAAAGACCCTGCCCTGGATCAGAGGTGGGGGAAATAAAAAAGAGCAATTGAAATAAGGATTAGAAACCCAGCAATGACCTCACAGATAAGGAGCTCATCTTATTGGCCAATCCCACGCAAACTGCTTAACAGACCCACATTCTTTTAGTTCTTAACAACACCATGCAGGTCCTATAATGCCCATTTTACAGGGAGCATGAATAGCTGTCATTACTGGTAGAACCGGAATTCAAACCCAGTATTTAATTCCAGAGTCTAAGATCTTAATCTTATGCTCTTTAGCAAAATGCTGCCATTGTCTTTATATACTTTGGATGGGCAGAAAAATGCCACTACTGGTGGTGCGGGAGCTAATGCCTTAAAAAAGTGACAGAAAGTGACAACATAAGGGTATCTAGCAAGGTAGTAGAGTGTAGATTGGCTCTATGTCCTAACTCAAGGAAGCTTGTGCTGACATCTGGGTCCATGGGAATATTGCTTAACCCTTCATGTTTCTCATTGCTTAACCTCATGCTCCTCAAGTGTGATTGGATGTCGGCTATATAGTTCATAGGATTATCATAAGAATTAAATGAGATAATACACAAATAGTGCTTTGCTCAGTATGTGGCAGAAAAAATAGGAGTTCAATAGAAACTACTTTGTTTTGATGGTGATTAAGATGAAGTGTGCCTGGCTAACTCCATACTCCAGAGTTACTCTGCCATTGATTCTGTTTGAGTAAATGATTGGTAATCATTGTTCATCATTTTTTCTATGGGATACTTATTTGTTTGAATAAGGGGCATAGAAGTTGGAAACTGAAATAAAAACCAATACAGTTAAAATGAAAGAAAATGAAACAAATAACGATTGAGTAATCTAACCCATCACTGATTTTTGGTAACAATGGTAGGACATAAAGAGCATACTTAAATTGCATTTCAAGTCATGGCAAATAGTTCGTGGTGTTTTAGAGAGCAGATCCCCTTCTCAAAGACTTCTGAGCGTGTGGCTGAAATATCTTAAACATTCCTCAAATGAGGTTCAAATTATGGCCATCCTATTTCTCATCTAGTGACTGTGTTGTTCTGGCAAGTCTGTAGTCTACATTTGCTATTTCACTTCATCAAACAAAATAAATAATATTGTTAGATTCTAATGAATGAAGAATATACAATGTGGCAGCTACTTAGTACACATTCAATAGCAGTAAACTTTCGCCTTTCCTGTCACCTCAAAATAATATGAAATCCAATAACAAAAACGTTTTCTTGGGTGGGGCCAAGATGGCTGACTACAAACAGTGGTGATCAGAGGCTCCCATTGAAAAGAACCATAGTTAGCATGTGAATCCTTCACCAGCAACCAGGGCATCCCGGTTCTCTCATCAGAACTGACTAGGCGGCTGGCGTGACCCACGGAGAGGAAGGAAGAGCAGTGTGGTGTGATGGCCCACCTCAGAGCCGCACAGGGCAGGGGAGCCTCCACCCTCTAGCTAAGGGAGGTGGTGAGCGAGCATGCTACCTGGCCAGGGGAACCGTGGTTTTTCCACAGAACTGTGCAACTCATAGATCGGAAGATCCTACTTGCAAACCCACGCCACCAGGACCTAGGGTCCCAACCCTGGAGCCCGGCAGATTCTTAACAGCCTCTCAGCTGGAATAGGCCTAAGCCTGCCAAGCTCCCGGGGGAGGGGCAACCGGCACCACAGCTGTGGCTACCTGCTGCCTAGACCATTTGAGCTCTTTGGGGGAAGGGCAGCAGCCAGCACTGGGACTCATAATTGCCTAACACGCTAAGCTCCCTGGGCAGGGGAAGGGCGGCATCCATCCACCAGGCTGTGCTTTTCCTCTCCTGAAGCCAGGGAGACTGGGCAGCTTGGTCCCCAAGAGATGTCCCCCACAGCCCAACACACTGGCTGCATCAGACTACGGCCAGAGCACCTCTTCAAGCCTGACCCTGACACATCCTTCCTCACTGGGTGCGGCTTCCCTGCAGGAACTCCAACAACTCTAGTCAGAGGCTCAGGGACAGAATCTGGATCTCCCTGGGCCTGAACCCCTAGGGGTAGGGGTAGCCGCAGTCTCTGTGGAGCAGTAGACTTAGCCTTTCCTCCTGGTAGTTTTGAGGAATCCGGGCAGCCCAGAAGAGTGGGTTTCCCCCAGCAAAGCACACCCCCTCCACCAAGGGACAGTCAAAGTGCTGTGTTAAATGGGTCCTGTTTCCCATGCAATCCAACTGGTGAGACCCTCCAACAGGGGTTGTCAGACACCCTATACAGGAGTGATACTACTGGCATCAGGTTGGTGCCCCTCAAGTTCAGAGATCCCAGGAGAAGGAGCAGGCACCCATCTTTGCTGTTCTCCAGCCTCTTGAGGGACATCTCCAGGCAGGAGAACAAACCAGATAAACAGGGCCTGAAGTGAACCTCTGGCAAACCTCCACAGTCCTACAGAAGAGGGACCAGATCATTGAAAGAAAAAACAAACAAACAAACAAACAGCAACAACAATAGCATCATCAACAACAAAAATTCTCCACAAAAACCCCATCCAAGGGTCAGCAGCCTCAAAGATCAAGACTAGATAGCCTCATGAAGATGAGAAAGAATCAACAAAAAAAATGTGAAAACCCAAAAGGCCAGAGTGCCTCTTGTTCTCCAAATGATTGCAACACCTCTCCAGCAAGGGCGCAGAACTGAATGGAGGATGAGATGAATGAATTGACAGAAGTAGGCTTCCGAAGATGGGTAATAAAAAGCTCCACTGAGCTAAAGGAGCATGTTCTAAACCCAATGAAAAGAAGCTAAGAACCTTGGTAAAATGTTAGAAGAGCTGCTGACTAGAATAACCAGTTTAGAGAGAAAGATAAATGACCTGATGGAGCTGAAAACACACCATGAGAACTTCATGAAGCATAACCAAGTATCAATAGCTGAATTGACCAAGCAGAGGAAAGGATATCAGAGTTTGAAGACAATCTTGCTGAAATAAGGCATGCAGACAAGATTAGAGAAAAAATAATGAAAAGGAATGAATAAAGCCTTCAAGAAATATGGGACTTGGTAAAAAGATTGAACCTACAATTGACCTACTTGAAGGAAACAGGGAGAATGGAAACAAGTTGGAAAACAAACTTCAGGATATTATCCAGGAGAACGTCCCCAACCTAGCAAGACAGGCCAACATGCAAATCAGGAAACACAGAGAACATCACTAAGATAATTCATGAGAAGATCAACCCCAAGACACATAATCATCAGATTCTCCAGGGTCATAATGAAGGAAAAAATGTGAAGAGCAGCGAGAGAGAAAGGCCAGGTCAACAACAAAGGAAAGCCCATCAGACTAACAGACCTCTCAGCAGAAACTGTCCAAGCCAGAAGAGATTGGGGGCTGATATTCAACATTCTTAAAGAAGAGAATTTTCAACCAGAATTTCATATCCAGCCAAACTAAGCTCCATAAATGAAGGAGAAATAAAATCCTTTCCAGACAAGCAAATGCTGAGGGATTTTGCCACCACCAGGCCTGCCTTGCAAGAGCTTCTGAAGGAAGCACTCAATATGGAAAGGAAAAACCAGGCCAGCCACAGCAAAAACACACCAAAATGTAAAGACCAATGACACTGAAGAAACTGTATCAACTAGTGTGCAAAATAACCAGATAGCATCATGATGACAGGATCAAATTTACACACAAAAATACTAACCTTAAATGTAAATGGGCTAAATGCCCCAATTAAAAGACAAGGACTGGCAAATTGGATAAAGAGTCACAACCCATTGGTGCACTGTATTCAGGAGACCCATCTCATGTGCAGAGACACATATAGGATCAAAATAAAGGGATGGAGGAAAATCTACCAAGCAAATGGAAAGTGGGAAGAAAAAAAAAAAAAAACAGGGGTTGCAATCCTAGTCTCTGGAAACACAGACTTTAAACCAACAAATATCAAAAAAGACAGAACAGCATTACATAATGGTAAAGGGAACAATTAAACAAGAACAGCTAACTATTCTAAATATATACGCACCCAATACAAAAGTACCCAGATTCATAAAACAAGTTCTTAGAGACCCACAAAGAGACTTAGACTCCCACACAATAATAGTGGGAGATTTTAACACCCCACTCTCAATATTAGATCAGCAAGACAGAAAATTAACAAGGATATTCAGGACTTGAACTCAGCTCTGGGTCAAGTGGACCTAGTAGACATCTACAGAACTCTCCACCCCAAATCAACATTATATACATTTTTCTCAGTGCCACATGACACTTATTCTAAAATTGACCACGTAATTGCAAGTAAAACACTCCTCAACAAATGCAAAAGAAGCAAAATAATAACAAACAGTCTCTCAGACCACAGTGTAATCAAATTAGAACTCAGGATTAAGAAACTCACTCAAAATCACACAATTGCATAGAAATTTAACAACCTGCTCCTCAGTGACTCCTGGGTGAATAATGAGATTAAGGCAGAAATCAAGAAGTTCTTTGAAACCAATGAGAACAAAGAGACAACATACCAGAATCTCTGGGACACAGCTAAAGCAGTGTTAAGAGGGAAATTTATAGCACTAAATGCCCACATCAGAAAGCTAGTAAGATCTCAAATCAACACCCTAACATCACAGTTAAAAGAGCTACAGAGGCAAGAGCAAACTAATCCAAAAGGTAGCAGAAGATAAGAAATTACTAAGATCAGAGCAGAATTGAAGGAGATAGAGACACAAAAAACTAGGAGCTGATTTGTTGAAAAAACTTAGCAAAATAGGCCATTAGCTAGAGTAATAAAGAAGAAAAGAGAGAAGAATCAAATAGACACAATAAAAAATGATAAAGGAGATATCACCAGTGACCCCAAAGAAATAGAAACTACCATCAGAGAATGCTATAAACACTTCTATGCAAATAAACTAGAAAATCTAGAAGAAATGGATGAATTCCTGGACACATACAACCTCCCAAGACTAAACCAGGAAGAACTCAAATACCTGAATAGATCAATAACAAGTTCTGAAATTGAGACAGTAATTAATAGCTTACCAACCAAAAAAAGCCCAGGGCTAGGTGGATTCACAGCCAAATTCTACTAGAGGTACAAAGAGGAGCTAGTATTATTCATTCTGAAACTATTCCAAACAATTGAAAATGAGGGACTGCTTCATAACTCATTTTATGAAGCCAGCATCATCCTGATATGAAAACCGGACAGAGACACAACAACAACCACAAAAAACTTAAGGCCAATATCCCTGATGAACATCGATGCAAAAGTCCTCAATAAAATACTGGCAGACCGAATCCAGCAGCACATCAAAATCTTATCCACCATGATCAAGTTGATGTCATCCCTGGGATGCAAGGCCGGTTCAACATTAGCAAATCAACAAATGTAATCCATCACATAAACAGAACCAAAGACAAAAGCCACATGACTATCTCAATAAATGCAGAAAAGGCCTTTGATAAAATTCAGTATCCCTTCATGCTAAAAACTCAGTAAACTAGGTATTGATTGAACATATCTCAAAATAATAAGAACTATTTATGACAAACCCACAGCCAATATCATATTGAATGGGCAAAAGCTGGAAGCATTCCCTTTGAAAACTTGTACAAGACAAGGATGCTCTGTCTTACCACTCCTATTCAACATAGTATTGGAAGTTCTGAACAGGTCTGTCACGCAAGAGAAAGAAAGGGTATTCAGATAGGAAGACAGAAAGTCAAATTGTCTCTGTTTGCAGATGACATGATTTTATATTTAGAAAAGTCCATCTTCTCAGCCCCAAAACTCCTTAAGCTGATAAACAACTTCAGCAAATTCTCAGGATACAAAATCAATGTGGAAAAATCACAAGTATCCCTTTACACCAACAATAGACAAGCAGAGAGCCAAATCATGAATGAACTCCCATTCACAATTGCTACAAAGAGAATAAAATACCTAAGAATACAGCTAACGAGATGTGAAGGACTTCTTCAAGGAGAACTACAAACCACTGCTGAAGGAAATAAGACAGAACACAAACAAATGGAAAAACATTTCATCCTTATGGATAGGAAGAATCAATATCATGAAAATGGCCATACTGCTCAAATTTAATTTATAGATTAAATGCTGTTCCCATCAAACTATCATTGACATTTTTCACACAATTAGAAAAAACTATTTTAAATTTCATATGAAATCAAAGACCTCATATAGCCTAGAGAATCCTAGGCAAAAGGAACAAAGCTGGAGGCATCACGCTACCTGACCTTGAAATATACTGCAAGGCTACAGTAACCAAAACAGCATGGTACTGGTACCAAAATAGACATATAGATCAATGGAACAGAACATAGACCTCAGAAATAACACCACACATCTACAATCATCTGATCTTCAACAAACCTACAAAAACAAGCAATGAGGAAAGGATCTTCTATTCAATAAATGGTTTTTGGAAAACTGGCTAGCCATATGTAGAAAGCTGAAACTGGATCCCTTCCTTACATCTTATACAAAAATTAACTCAAGATGGATTAAAGACTTAAATGTAAAACCTCAAACCATAAAAACCCTACAAGAAAACCTAGGCAATAGCATCAGGGCATAGGCATGGGCAAAGACTTCATGACGAAAATGCCAAAAGCAATTACAACAAAAGCCAAAATTGACAAATGGGATCTAATTAAAATAAAGAGCTTCTTCATAGCAAAAGAAACTATCATCAGAGTGAACAGGTAACCTACAGAATGGGAGAAAATTTTTGCAATGTACCCATTTGACAAAGGTTTTATGTCCAGAATTTTGCAAGGAACTTAAATTTACAAGAAACAACTCCATCAAAAAGTGGGCAAAGGATATGAACAGACACTTCTCAAAAGAAGACATTTATACAAACATATGAAAAGAGCCCAACATCACTGATAATTAGAGAAATGGAAATCAAAACCACAATGAGATACCATATCGTGCCAGTCAGAATGGTGATTATTAAGAAGTCAAGAAACAGTAGATGCTGGTGAAGCTGTGGAGAAATAGGAATGCTTTTACACTGTTGGTGGGAATGTAAATTAGTTCAACCATTGTGGAATACAGTGTGGGGATTCCTCAAGGATCCTGAATCAGAAATACCATTTGACCCAGCAATCCCATTACTGGGTATATACTCAGAGGAATATAAATCATTCTACTATAAAGACACACGCACTCATATGTTTATTGTGGCACTGTTTACAATAGCAAAGTCATGGATGCCCAGATGCCCACCAATGATAGAATGGATAAAGAAAATGTGGTACATATTCACTATAGAATACTACACAGGCATAAAAAGGAATGAGATCATGTCCTTTGCAGGGACATGGGTGAAGCTGGAAGCCATCATCCTCGGCAAACTAACAGAGGAACAGAAAACCAAACACCGCATGTTCTCACTCATAAGTGGGAGTTGAGAAATGAGAACACATGGACACAGTGAGGGGAACAACACACACCAGGGCCGGGGGTGATGTGGGATGGGGGAAGTGGGGAGGGAACTTAGAGGATGAGTCAATAGGTGCAGCAAACCATCATGGCACACCTATACCTATGTAACAAACCTGCATGTTCTGCACATGGGTCCTGGAACTTAAAGTAAAATAGAAAAAAAATACAATAAAATTTTTTTTAAGTTCTTTTCACAAAGCAAAAAATGTTATAGAAACCTCAACGTATGAGTCTCTTGCGTGTCATATTGGTCTTGAAGAGACTCTCAAAATACTGCCCAATTGCTTTTTTCAAGATTAGTGTTTCCAGAACCTTAATTAGGAATTTTGCTTATCGATTTTATGATTCTTAGGAAAGGAATGTATTTTCCAGTTGAGAGGAAAAGTGTCTTATAGCCAGTAGCTCAGCTGTACTAGGGAAGGTATTGTTATCTTGCCCAAAGCAAATGTCTAGGTCCGTCTTTGTGTCTTGGGGATGGGATAGCCAATGACTGGAAGCCAGGAAAGCAGAGGTAAGACAAGCTACATTCAGCTTTTTCCAACCCTGGAAATCGGTCAGCCCAGCCCAAGCATATTGTTGGTGTTTTATTAAAAGGGTTGATTTGGGGAATGTTGTGCTTGCCATGCAATGTCATGCCTCAAAGCCTTGGTTTCCAGCCTTTATTTATATGCTTAATTGTTGCTATGGAAATTCAATATTTAAAGAGGTAATTATTGCTGATCTTGTTGCATGTGTCCATTTCTGATGTCCAGCTGTTAGCTCTTTAGCTCCAGTCTAGCAGATTAATTACTGCTATTGATTACTTTGAGCTTCTCTCTTCACACCTGCAGTCTGTGTAATTAGCTGGTGGCCTCCTCTGAAAATTAGGAGCAGTTTCATTCTGGCACTTTGCCATTTCCCAGCCATGTGCACTGCACTGATGAACAAAAGCAAATCTATTTTAAATAGAGATATCTGGGTAATGAACTCTTTGTGTTTTTGAACTATCCGTGGATAATTCAAATTACCCTCTGTTAGCAAATATTGTACCTCATTTGATGACTATCTGCAAAGAAAAAAATTCCAAAACACTGGTTTTTATTCCCATTTCCACCTTGCTGAAATTTGCTCCTGTGTGTGGTTTAAAAAAAATCAAAACAACTTTCTAATTCTGCTGCTGAGAGTATTGGGGTACTGAAATAGGCTTCCTAATGGAGCCCAGTGGAAGCAGCTGAGTTTACACTCTGAGTATTGCAAACATCCAGGTATTAATGTGCATCCCTTCGTTAGATTCACACTCCTAGTTTGAGAGACAAATTGTCATTCTTGGGTGTCACTGATATGCATTGGGAATAAAAAAGTTTCCTATTAAAAATAATTGAGTCAGAGACATGAGAGAGATGTTTGAAGAGGCTTTACATTTTTCTTCCCAACTTTATTCCAGTTAGTAAGATTTTTTTTCCCCCTCCTGGCTCATTGGAAACTGAATCTGGCAATGCCAAACATTCAAATCTAGAGTTCTGTGTCTGATGTCCTGTTATCATACTTTCTCATCTGTCATGTGTTACTGCTTAAACACTCAGGAAATACAAGTTGGTGGTAGAATTGGGAGTGGACTTCCCAAGTAATGATATGCAATGATTACTAACATGGCCAGCTGTTCCTTTCCATGCTGACAGGGTCCCACTAATGTTCCCTTTAGCTGTTTAACTTGTGTTGAGTTATTATCCTAAGAGTTATTGCTTATTGTAGAAAAAAATAAAGTGTTTTCCTCCTGCCCATGGCATGCATCTGCCAGCTTTCGTTTGAAGCTTTAAGTGGGTAAGTATGTCCCAAAGCCCACTCAGCACATGGAAGGAAAAAAGTTCGGACCGTTACCACTTGTCAGAATGTTAAAAGTGTCATTCCACTACAACAAGCACAAATGTGTTTGTTGGATCACAGCAACGTGGGAATGTTCGATCAGCTCCAAGACAGCCTCCACAGAAGCCAAGAAACAGGATCTCCTGAGGTTCCAGGCAATCAGGTGGGCGATGGTATGCGGCAGAAAAGAGTAGAGAGAGAAGGGGCACTCACTCATCAACTCAACGAAGCTTTGGGGCATCTAATCGGGAGGCTGAACACCGGCCCTCAGACCAGAAGGTCCCCAGCTGGAATCTCATCTTTTCCACTGCTTCCAGATTAAAATTTAAATTGTGTGCTGCCATTTGGAGGCCTTCTGGGCAGGGTCTCACAGAGTCACCAGTTATTAGGAATGCCTCCTATTATCACAACCC
This sequence comes from Theropithecus gelada, assembly GCF_003255815.1. Taxonomy (NCBI): domain Eukaryota; kingdom Metazoa; phylum Chordata; class Mammalia; order Primates; family Cercopithecidae; genus Theropithecus; species Theropithecus gelada. Next base: position 21,734,512 of record NC_037671.1, read on the forward strand.
TAAAAGCTATTTGAACAGCAGCCTAATGTGATTGTGATTTCCAAGGACCATTTGCTGTTATTGCAGCTCTGCTCGGATGTGAGTGGGAGTGACTAACCAAAGTTGTCTTCTCATAGTACCAGAGAGGAGAATCAGAGGCACCAGAGAAAGATTTAACTGGCCATAAATGTAAATTCATCCCAAGTAAACAATCTTTTGTTCCCCCCATTTGGGCAAGGTCATCTCTCTTTCTGGCAAACAGCAATACTCTTTCCTGTGCAAGAGTGAAAACTTTAGAAATTTATACTAATTATAATTTCAACTCCACTGGAAATATGAAAATTAGGAAAGCATAGTTTTAAAGAGGTACTACAGTAAAATACGAAGCAATAGTTTTGCATAATATTCCATCCTTATGGGTGATAGGGATTTATACATGTATATAGTTTCTCTTTGAAGTCACTGCAAAAATTAAACACACTAACCTTATGAATATATGAGGCCGTGCACAGTATATGCGGTATAATGTCAGACATGTCACAGATCTCTGATGTATGGAGTTACTTCAGTTATTGGTTTTTCACCACCACCAGAGGAGAAATACAAAGTATCTGGTTTAGTTTTTTAAACCTGATTTTTAAAACCAACTAAGCTTTTTTTTGTTTTTTTTTTTGAGACAGAGTTTTGCGCTTGTTGCTCAGGCTGGAGTGCAATGATGTGATCTCGGCTCATCACAACCTCTGCCTCCCAGGTTCAAGCAATTCTCCTGCCTCAGCCTCCCAAGTAGCTGGGATTACAGGTGCCCACCACTACACCCAGCTAATTTTTTGTATTTTTAGTAGAGACGGGATTTCACCATGTTGGCCGGGCTGGTCTCGAACTCCTGACCTCACGATTCACCTGCCTCAGCCTCCCAAAGTGCTGGGATTACAGGCATGAGCCACTGCGCCTGGCCAAAACCAGATAAGTTTTTAAAAACATGATGAAGAATACGTGTATGTGTGTATGTATGTGTGTGTTCAAAGTTACTGGGTGTGTATAACCTGTACTCCATTATACCACCATAGGCTGTAATAAAAAGTTACCTGAAATTAGAATTGAGAAATTATCTGGTGAATAATAAAAATAGTGCAGCATATAGGTATGAAGTACATATTATGTGCAAGGTATTGTGCTAAGTGCTTTGAATAAATCACCTATTTTAATCCTCACAGCAAATTATCTGGATTTTACAGAGGAGGGAGGACATTGACAATTAGAGGTTGCATAGCCTGACCATGGTTACATCTAGTAAGTGACTTTTTTTTTTTCTTCTAAGCCAGACTTTTGTCTACTTCTGGTCATTTTATTCCAGTTTTTTAGCCTTGATGATGTTTTGTACAGTCTTGATTCATTTATGTGAATTCTGTAATATTTTAATGAAATATCCATTCATAGATGTGGTGTCTTTGGGCCTAATATTATATAAGCCTTAGTCTAAAACTTAGTTTTTTCCTTAATTTATTTTTACTTAGTGCAAGCAGTTGCATAAGGATTTCCAAGGTCCTGTTATCTTGTCTATGAAGAAAGAGTTCATTTAACCAAATGGGGAGAGAGCAGAACTGGGCACTTGTGCCACTGTTGCTTGACCAGGGTCAGGAAGAACACTCAGTGACTGTCATCAGTTCTCCCATGGGGAAGCCTTTTTGCTGGAAGAATACAGATTATTATTGATTCCATTACTGCAAATGCAAGAAAATCTTCTTCCCCCACAGCCTTGCTGCTCTTTCTTTCTTGGTGCATACACTTATTTTTGTTTCACTTGGATGCTTGAAAAATTTATTCCAAGAAAACAATTGAATAATGTCTCTCTATATTTGTATATAACACATATGTACAATATGTTTTACTTTTCTACATATATATGGAAAAGTAAAATTTCATATATAAGTATATATAAAAATATATTTACATATATCTGTGTGCATTGCTGTTCCATACACCATGGACACGCAAGTGCGTGCACAACACACATACACACAATTGCAGTTCCATGCAGTGTTTCTAGATGTTTTCTGGCAAGAGCTTTTGAAAGAATAAAGGGCAGAGCCTCCTCGGTGTCAGTACATGTGTAAATATCTTCAGATTCTATGAAAACATCTTCAGTTTTTCAATCATAGATTGTTTGAAGGGCAGTTTTATGATCTGTAGTACACATTAGATAGCCTTCAAGGAATTCTCCTGCAAAAACAGAGGAAGTCAGAATATTTTAATCTTATTTTTTCCCTTTCTATGTTCCAAAAATGACCCATCTCCAGAATCAACTCTTGCCCTAATGAGCTGAAACTGCATTAGCGAATCTTAGGCAGGTAAATGGACTCAAACCTTGGTTTGATGATCCTACTGAAGACATTCAATTAATTCTGTTTTGCTACAAGCTAATTTATGACTTTGTATTTATTCAAAAAATGTTGAACATACAAAGCAGTGGGAGACAAAGTAATGAATTATTCTACCTTCCTTCATGCGCTCTCCTGTGTTCACTACAGTAAGGGAGGAAGAGAAACAGGAAAGAAATGCTTTTGATGTAAGATATATGGGTATTTTCTTGTCATATGAGGCAACCTTTCACTGATATAAACACATATACAAACCCTGTAGGAGATGCTAATTAATACAGCAAATGTTATTTTATTAATTGCTGTTACAATTTTCTTTATTTACCCTGTAAAGTTTTTTTCTCCTTTCTTTCTCCCTTTCTTGATTCTTTCATTTTTTTTTCCTTCCTTCCTTGCTCCCTCCCTATCTTCCTTCCTTCTTCCATCTTTCCATCCCTCCTGTTTCCTTCTTCCCTCCCTCCCTGCCTCCCTCTCTGTCTTTGTTCCTTTTCTTTGTGATAAGACTCGGTTTAACATAGTCATAAAACTTACTTGCTTTATGGTGGATCATGAGTGGCAGCTTAATACAACTGTGATATATTAACAGATACTATGATCCACTTTTCTGAGGCAAAGCTTAATAATTGATTTGTATAATGTGAGAGAGAAGAAAAATCTGAGAGCTTTAAAGTAATTTACAGCCCCATGCCATACTCGGTGTGTTTTTAATGAGCTTCTCTAGATCTACAGGCAGTGAAAGTTTTCTCTGCTGATGTACAGGGCAACTTGTCAAGACATCCTGCAGGGAAGTGTGTTCAAAGAAGGTCAGCCAGGGAATGGAACTGCATGAGGCGATGCTGTGGTACATAATTGACTTCCTGTTTCTCTGGAAAGTGATAGAAGATGAAGTTGAGAGGAAGCTGCCCCTTCTCAGTTCCCTCTCCCTCTTTCTCAGTTTATTAAAACTGCTTTTCTTATCTCCCCTTCTACTATTTATCTTTCCTCTTTGCATTCTGCAACCTAAAACTCTAATTGCAACCCATGTTGCTTTTGTTGTTGAATTAAGAATATGAAATATTTCTTATAAATGACCCCATATTTCCAGACTGCTTTGTTTTAGAAAGCTCACATTTTTCATCTATTTTTCTGAGGGCAAGCAAAAATCATGTTCCTCTCCCCAGCATGACAGGCAACGTTATTGTGTGAGATGAGTTAATCTTGCTATGCTGCAAAAGAGAGTCATATTCTTCGGGACTCTTTGCTGTGACATTTTTTTGCTGTCTCCGGTCCTGTACTCTGGAGGACTATCTCCACCTATCTTGACAGACTCCTCCTCACCCTATAATCAATGACCATGCACAAAATATACATTTGTCAAAGACTTTCTGCTTATATCAATATTTCTGCTTATACTAGTTGGAAAAATAAGTGCTTAAAATGAGCATATTTCAGTCAATTTAAAATAAAGTTCGTCTTCATGGTATGAAAGAAAGTAATTGTGGAGTACATTTCTTTTGTTGCATTTTTTTTTTTTTTTTTTTTTTTTTGAGACGGAGTCTTGCTCTGTCACCCAGGCTGGAGTGCAGTGGCCGGATCTCGGCTCACTGCAAGCTCCGCCTCCCGGGTTCACGCCATTCTCCTGCCTCAGCCTCCCGAGTAGCTGGGACTACAGGCGCCCGCCGCCTCGCCCAGCTAGTTTTTTGTAATTTTTAGTAGAGACGGGGTTTCACCGTGTTAGCCAGGATGGTCTCGATCTCCTGACCTCGTGATCCGCCCGTCTCGGCCTGCCAAAGTGCTGGGATTACAGGCTTGAGCCACCGCGCCCGGCCTTTTGTTGCATTTTTAAAATGTAGTCCTAAGTATCTATTATGTTAGACAGCATTCTGTGAAACACCTGCTTGCTTCTCTCCCGAGAAGTTCAGAAAGTGAACTTGGATAGAATCAGTCATAAAATCAATTGCCAGCAGGGTGATATAGGACCTTGATAATGCTGGTAAAAAGTACAGGCAAGTGAAGATAATGCACAAGGATAGCCAAGGAACTGATTTTCCTCCCCTTTACTCTTTGGTGTATGGAGAAGGCTTCCAACGTTCTCTTGCCTGGCTGTGTTGATAGAGGGGCTGTGTGGCGTGCTTGCTGGTCTGGCTTTCTCTTGCATTTTCTTGTTAGGACTTCTGGAATAGAGAGCTTTCCCCGGTTGTTCAGAGGAGGACAGAAACCAAACATTCTTTCAGAGCTGTCCAAGGTGAAAGTGGTGTGGAAGAACAAGAACCTCGGTGCTTGGCATGAATCTGTCCTGTATCACCTTGAAGCTCGCCATGGGAACTGAGTCTCTTATCATACTCCTGGTTTTCCAGTTGATGAAAGAGGAAGTGAATGAGGGGTGCTTCTGATGAGGTCTTAGAAGTCATCAAGACATCAAGGAAGATGTATCTGAACTTTTGGCTCAACATTCCTGATTATCTGGATGTTTAAAATGTTGGATGTTTGAAAGATTACTTTATAAAGAAAATGGTGACAAGGGAAAAGAAAACTTTTTCCTCTAGAGGTTCCCTAAGGGATGTGCACGTGGCTCTGCTCCTCCAGGCTGGATTGCTCTGTGGTCAGTAGAGATAGCATGAGATGGAATGGCAGATGCGGTGCAGGTGCTAGGAGGAGCTAGGACACTGGCATCATTTATCTGTATCTCACTTCCTCATTTTACCCTTCCATAATCACAATGAACAACTAGGTACTCACATTTAGGTGCTGTCTTAGGACTTGGCCAAATTAGAAAAAATAAATTTCCCATCTAGGAACCAAGACATTAAATTGCTAATACCAGATGAGGCAAACTTTCATGGGCTTCTATATTGGGTAAGTTGTTATGGATCCCTGACTGGCATTCTTCGGCACAGTTGCATTTCATGTGAATCAAGCTATGATGTCTGTACTACTCTCCAGGTGTATTCAAACTGCTGTTCCTTGCGTAACTCTCTCAGGTCCCACTTTTTGAACCCTGTACTCTGGAGACACTGTTTTGCCTGTTAAGTTGAATAATCAAGATGGACTTTTCTGACTTTCTAGATTCACCTTATATGCTGTTTGATCTTTATTACTTGCAATATGAAGCCATACTTTATTTTACCATTTAAAATGTAGCCATAGGAATAGATCATATTTTAGTCCTGATGTTAATCTAGACTTCTCCATAGAGACAGTATTTTTTCTTCATGGGAACTCCTGCCAATTTTCACAGTTATATTTTTATGCATAATTTTAAAACCCCAAACTTTGAGTTAATGGCTATTCCAGTTATTTCTAGTAAGGAAGATAATGATTATAGTTATAAATTATAGACTGAAAAAAAGTTCATTTTAAGGTGAAACCTTGGATGTTATGTGAGTTCTAAAGTGACCTGTTTAAGACTTGGTCTTCAAACTGATATGTCTAAATTTAGTATTATAGTAAACTAGCTATTCTTAAACATGGTCAGGGAATGGATATTTGAGTTGAACAAATCTTGGGCTCTGGAAAGGGCCATGTAGCATGAATGGCGTAATTTTGTGTAGAAGAAAATAATATATTCTTTGTTCTAAATCTATATTAAAAATAAACCTTTTATTTATAAAGCTTTTTTGGAATTTTGCAATGCTTAACAGTTATTAGGCACAATAATTACTATATTGAATTATAGGCAATGTGTGTGGAATATATATTGAAAGTCTTGGGTATTGCTCTATTTAAATAGTGGGGTATTTGCACAAGGCAGTGATGTATAGTGAGAGCCTTTCTTCTTTCCTTCCTTCCCTCCCTCCCTCCCTCCTTCCCCCCTTCCTTCCTTCCTTCCTTCCTTCCTTCCTTCCTTCCTTCCTTCCTCCCTTCCTACCCTCCTCTTCCTCCCTCCCTCCCTTCCTACCCCCCTCTTCCTCCCTCCCTTTCTTCCTTCCTCTATACCTCTCCTCCCATACCCTATCCCACTTTTCCCTCCCCTCCCCTCCCCTCCCCTCCCCTCCTCTTCCCTTCCCTTCCCTTCCCTTCCCTTCCCTTCCCTTCCCTTCCCTTCCCTTCCCTTCCCTTCCCTTCCCTTCTCTCCTACATTCCTTTCAGAAATATCCACCAAATGCCCTCTCTGAGCCAAGCATTATGTTGTGGAGATACACAATGAAGACATGTAAGTCAATTACTATCTGCTTTGTCTCTTAAACCTAGAACATAAAAAGTTAATTCTTGATTCCTTTCCCCCTTTTTTTTTTTTTTTTGCTCAGCTTTTATAGCCGTCAGAATGCTTGTTGACTCTACCTCCAAAATATATAACCTGGATCTGTTACACCAAATCAACTGCTGTACCTACCCACCTTAGGGCCGTGCCATCATCACTTTCACCTCATCTATTACAATTGTCACCTAGCTGGTCTCCTGGCATACACGGTTACCTTCCTTATCATTTATCTTCTAGTAGCCACAGTGATGTTTAAAAATATAAATCCTATCATGTCGTCTCCCCGCGTTTTGTAACCCTCCAGTAACTTCCAATGCTTTGTATTTCATGATGAGTTCCTAATTCTTTCCTTTGTCCTTACATGGCATGACTCCTTCCTACCTCCCTGATCTCTTGCTGGTGACTCCCTCTCTCGCACACTACTCTCCAGTGATACTCATGCACTCTTTGATCTTCAGAAAGCTTGTGCCTGCCTCAGAGTCATTGCCCTTGATTTTTCCTCTGTCCAAAGTGATCTTTTCCTCATTGCTATGGCAGGTTTCATTTCTTCATTCATGCCTTAGCTCAGATGCTAGCTTTCTATAGAGACCTCCCATTACCTGGCTCCCCTCTTCATCACTGTCTATCACATTGCCTTACTTTATTACTCATGACACTACTGCTAACCAAAGTTACTTTATTAATTTATTTGTTTGCACAGTTATTATTTATGTTTCTCACTAGAATGCAGTCTGTATGACAGCTGGTCATTTTCTGTTTTGTTCATGACTGCATCCTTATTCATGACTGTATCCCCAATGCTGAGACCAGAGTTTAGCATATTCAAGCAGCTGGTTTCTTATTTTTCTTTCATAAATCTGATGAAGGCTGATGGCTTCTGTTCAAAAAACTTATATTAGTCCTTTTACAAAATTTAAGTCTAATATAACAAGGATGTATCAGTCTGCTTGGGCTGCCATAACAAAATGTCACAGACTGGGAGTCTACAAGTTCAATATCAAGGTGCTGTTAGTGTTGATTCTTCATGAGGCATCTCTTTCTGGCTTGTAGACAGTTGCCTTCTCCCTTTGTTTTCATGTGGCTTCTCTTCTCTGTGCACACTCAGGATTGCGGGGGGCGGGGAAAGAGAGAGAGAGAGAGAGAGAGATAGATGGATCTATCTCATATCTCTTTCTCTTCTTACAAGAACACTAATCCTATGGGATTGGGGCCCCTTCCTTATGACCTTCTTTAACCTCAGTTACCTCCTAAAGGTCCTGTCTCCAAACACAATCACATTGGGGGTTAGGACTTCAAAATATAAATTGGGAGATGAGGACACAATTCAGTGCATAACAAAGGGTGAGGAGAAAAGTCCTTTCATTTTGGTTGTCTAAACTGTAATGAATTTGTGCAATTCTACACAGGAACAATCTGAGAATTTGGCATGTATATTTGGGCCAAAGTATCGCTTGACTTGTAGTTAGTATGTCTCAGTGCATGTTATGGCACAAATTGTATATTTTAATGGGATATTTTAGTAAGCTTCTCCTTGATATGCACAGTGGGGCATAAACACGCTGATAATTTAAATTGTGATTTATTTATTTATTTATTTGTTGCAGAAGGGTTTGGCTAGGTAGCATGCTTAACTGTATGGAGCTCTTCTTCTCAGGAGTCTGCCTTCGAAAACTCCTTGAAGCTTTATGCTTTCAATGAGCATTAATATTATGATGTGTAAAACTTTACCATGGGCCAAGCTTAATTCCATAAAGGCCAGATAGAAGGCTTCAAAGAAAGATAAAGAAGCAAATTATGAAAAAACTCTTTTTCTTTTCCTCTTTCTTTCTTCTCACCATGTTTTCTCTTTCTCCTCATGCTTTCTTCTTTAGAAGGAGATCCTGGGTGAGAGATGATTTCCTTAATTCACTTTATTGCCTATTTCCCTAGGCATGAATATTTAGGAGGTACCTAAGGATGGTTTCTAGGCAGTGACAGAAATGGAAATTATCTACCCTGGGAACTCTGCATGTATCCTTGTTAACTCATTCTCATACTGTTAAATGAATAACATATTGGTGGGACCAGAAGACTTGGAAGCTCTCCATCATCCACATTCCATTTTTATACTCTGTTTTTAGGGTGACAATCTTGTTTGTTTACCTAAGTTGCAAGATACCCCATATCTTATACAAATGGGAAAATTAATTGGGCAGATTCATGCGTGAATTAAGTTGTTGCCTTGTTTTGTATCCTTTCCGGAATCTCAGGTTAAATAAATGGGCCTGCATGGATAATTAGGAGTTTTCAGTGGCTGAAATTTAAATTTCTTATTGAATGACTCAGTTTTCAGTGGCTACATCATTCAATAATAAATTTAAAACGTTACATAAATATGGTGTGATTATTATGTGCACATCATAAAACCCAGTACGTTTTTAGAGTAAGTGAAATTCAGATAAAATTGGAGGGGGTTGCTTAACCACTGAGAAACTGCTAGAGCATTGATTGTAGATTAGAAATTTTGAAAACCTTCACATAGATTGTGATAAACTCGCTGCTCTCCTGTAAATGAGATAATGTGGGGCAAACACTTGATCTTATTTTCAAATCTGACCTGAGAAGCTATACAAATATTGAGGTGTATAGAGAAATTATCATATGCATATCTAGAGGCATATAACTAAATTTGGTACTGAAAGTGATTTGGCTGGGATGTGGTGAAAATGTTCACCAGGTTTGAATTTTCTTAGGAACTTGAAGAAAGAGAACCCTCATGTTTTATGAGATCTAATCTATTTATTTGGGGTGCATCTGAATGAATGAGCATCTTATTTAACTGGGCAATCCTGTGTGTTCCAGCTGCAGATGAAGAGATTGCTTCACTTCAAACCTCCTGACTGCCATGGAACCATCTGGCACATGCACATGTGTGGGGAGGTGAGACACCAGCTAACACTAAAGTCTTCAGCTGGTGTAAGTTGTTTCTTATTTACCACTTCATACCACATCTGGGTACAGAGGCAGAATTAAAACTCATCTTGAGTCCCTTCCACCCACCTTAAAGCTCATTCTTTTCTACTTTTTAACTTACAGGAAGCTACCCATTCTTAGATAAAATAGTTGGAATAAAAAAAATTAGCAATTACAGTTGAGGAAATCTAAAGATTTTATTTCATTTCATTCACACTTAGAGGTTTATCCCCAATTATTGCTTTTAATCAAGGGGAAAAAGGTTCGCATATGTTTTTCCCCTATGTGCTACTTTGAGCAATATTCATATGTTATGTGAAATGATTATGCTAAATGTATGTGAGAACTTGAGTCTTGGTGTGGATATATATTGAGTCTATGGGACCCAAAAGAGAACAACAGGATGAAGGTAGGAAAGTCAAGGGATTGTGAAAAAATGAAGAACTAGTAAGTGATGGGTAAGTGGGGACTTGAATGAGAAATTGGGTGGTTTGAACAGATTGTGTATATGTTTTCCTCTCTGAGACCCATAAGATTCCTTGTACATTGCATGGGGAAAAATAATCTTTGCCTTCTTTTTCGTCTCTTAACTATGTACTTTCATCATTGCTGTACATTCTTTTAAGCTTAGCTCAGAAAAGAAGGGGTAATATAATACAGAAACTCAGTTGAAAACTGGCTTTAGATCTCTCCCTAGCCAGGTGAGACACAAAGGAGGTCATTAGTAACACATGTTTTCTTGTTAAACTGGATGTATTACTACAGTTGAAAAGAGTGGTCTAATGCCTAGCACATCATTTTTCCTCTTTTTTATAAATCATTCCACAAAGAGAAACAGCATCTTTAAGAACCGAAGACTGTCTGGACATGTGTCTCATGGTGTAAAATGCAGACAAGCATGGCCCAGGGGCTTCCTCTGGTTGCTCTTCACCGAAGTGCTGGAAGTGCCTGATTCAATTAGTAATCAGAGATGTCGTCATTGCTATTTTGTGACTTTAAGAGACTTGATTGTGAATTATATTCACAGATTGCAAATTTATTTCTAAATATGGCCCTTTGTATTTGAGGACCTCAAGAGTCTTATGGTCTGTGATAAAATCTAGTTTCCTCCATACATTAGACATCATTGTATTCATCAAGATTTTGGTCAACAGATCCAGGCAAAATCCATGTGTGTGAGTAATGAATTTGCCAATATTTTGTTTGTGAGAATAATTTTGTTAGCTATCCTCCTCCTGCCCTACCCCAGCTGAGATATCTAATGACTAACACATATAATTCCAAAATGGGAACATCTCAGGTTTTAATGTCTGAAGCTAATTAGTTCACAAAAGTTGAGCCTGCCTTACTGATGACACTGTGCTGTATGTGATGGGGCAACCAAAAAGATACGGTATGGTACTAGTCCTGAAGGAATTTTCAGTGTTTGGGAAGTCAAGCTGTATACAGATTTAAAAAATAACTAATTTTGAAAGTTGTGTTACTAAAGTGCCAAGTACATGCTACTTATTAAGTAGTTTTTTTTAGGAAGGCTTTTTTTCTGCACTGCAGAGTTTAGAATGAACTTATCCTAAGGTGGATCTAAGTGCTTTTACCATGTAGTTTGAGAGCCATTCTATCTATGAACTGGTACATAAACCATTCTATCTATAAACCAGACAACTATGGAAGGTTGTTAAAAGCAAATACGATATTTTAGATGGACACTGCTGAAAGTTAAAGAGTTATTAAAGACACCATAAGAAGGGTGGATATTTAAGTCTTCCTGTCTAAAAAGACCTAAGTAACAAACACCTAGGTATTTCCACACTCATGGCATCATTGCCATATGGTCTCATCACATGATTTATATTCATAAACACATCAGAAGTTGGGAAAAGCTGGCAGTTTAACCCTTTATTAAAGTCACTGATTTTGTTCTATCGCATAAGAGAACTTTGCCCATCAGAAAAGCAGTTAAGACAGGTTTTGCCTATTTCTCTCCTCCCAGAAAATTTAGTACATAATTCCCATGCTTAAAAAATGCATCAAAGAGAGAAACACCAGCTTGCTGACACTCTCATAATGGAGTATGGCCAATGCAATTGTTGATCTCTTACAGCTTTTTGAAGCAGTTAAGCTCTGAATAGGTCCACCCTTCTGTTATTTAGCCAGCAATCTGCTCCCTTCCAATGAATGAAATAAAAGCTGAGAGGCAGGATTTCATTTCTGTTCAAATTAGAAACCTGTTTCTTTAGGACCTGAGTCCTTTCCTTCTCCATTAAATCTTCTACTACCAAGGAGAGAGAGAGAGAAAAAAGATTTTGGATATGCAGCATAATGATCATTCCATCAGCTAGCAACTTCACTTTGTGAGGGTTTTTTTTTTTCTTCTTTAATTGAGTACGAGGAGATCCAAAATGTGAATGTTATAAGCAAATCCATTATTCTTAGTACTGCTACCTATAATTAACACCGCCCAATGGAATTTAAAAAATATTTATAAAAAAGGCAACAGAGTAACAATTACCATTATCCCCAACTAAACTCCTCCTCCTCTATGTTTTCATCAAGAGAGTGGTGTTGTTACTTCAACAGGCACAGTGTTGTGGTGACTTTTGTGATACAAATAAAGCAAGACTAAAATTTTAATTGTGAAATTTAAAAGGAAAGTAATTGCTTAGTGTTGGCTAATTCCATCTTTGTGCGATGACAGCAGCTGCGTTTCCCTGCCTTGTGTATTTTAACAGATGGCATTATTTCTTATGGAGTGTTACAGTAGCGACCGAGGTGACACTGAAGGAAAATTCTGTGACAGTATGTTAAGTAAGATATTACTGACAGCCCTGCTGAGCGGCGATGCAGAACTGCATGTCGTGGATCTATTCTCACCTCTTCAGCCCCCACCAAATGGTCTCCATTTGTGGCATGTGCAAGCAGAATGGAAACATGAATGGAAAATCATGTTCTTTTTTTTGAATTCACTTGTTTGCATTCCATTAATAGGGCTGGGATGGAGGCTCAAATCTGGTATAAAAGATACATTTATCAATCCTGTATCATACTGTTGTACCTTTCTACCAGAGGTAGGAAAATGGAGAGGCAACAATAGGCCTGAGTTCTAGGCCAAGATCTGCCACGAGTCACCTTTCTCCAGGATTGGTTTCCTTTGCATAAAGTGCTGGGATTGGACTATGGCAGCACAGTCCCTAGGGCCCTTTTCAGCTCCAACTTTCTGTGATGCTGAAAGTCCTGTGCTTTGTATTTTAATGGCACAGAAGACAAAGCAAAAGTGCTTTGTATTTTAATGGCACAGAAGACAAAGCAAAATGCAGGATGGAAACTAGATTTTGCAGCATAGAGAAAAGATCATTGGGTCACAGGTCAGGATCTCTGGTCATGGTTCAGCCACAAAACAAGTCCCTGAGCCACTCGGTGTCGGCTTCTCCACTTCCTTCACAAGGCTGCAGTCAAGAGCTTATGGGATGCTGCTGCTGAAAGATGCTCATGAATCCAAGAAACATTGCACAGCTGACCTGTGCTAGACACTGTGCCAAGGACTGGGGATTCAAGGGTGGGTAAAGCGGGGTTCTTATTTTGGAGGAGGATATCTAATGAAGGAGACAGGTATGTACATGCGTAATTACAGTAAGTGTATTAGAGGCTTTGATGGGCACAAATACAGGGTGATAGAAAAGGAGGTGCAGCTCACCTGGTAGGAGCCATAGAAGGCTTCCAGAAAGAAATGGGTTCGAAATTAAGGCAAAGCATAAGTAGAGGCAGGAAGAACCTATGCCAGAAGCTTCAGGGTTCAGAAATCATTATGGTTTGCTTTTCCTTTGCCACTGGTCTTAAAGCAGGAGCCTGCCAGCATCTTGGGTCTTGAAGATCAAGGAGTGCTGTTATTTAGATATTCTGCCTCATTTCTAAAACAATTGGGTTTGAATGTCCGAGGAATGGTATTTAAGGGAATACCACCTGTGACTTGCAGACTCTAAATGTGAACTTGAAACATCCTCTCCAGATCTTCCTCTTCACAAACGCTTGTGTGAGGCCCCAAGAGTAGTGGAGTGTGCCTTGAAGGCAGGTAGGATGGAGCGACTTTGACTGGTAGATGAAGAAATGATGGTGGCTTTATATACTATGAAGTTTTGGCTTTTTAAAACAATCTTTTCTGAGACAAGGGCTACCAACTTGCTGCTTAGTGACAGATAAACCTGACTCATATCCTCTCCCTATAGGCTGCTCCTCCTCCATACTAACGTTTGACATTCTACAGTTTAATTAAGATCACCCTCTAAGCAGCATACATGTAAGAGAATGATGGATTTTCTTCCTGCAATGTGATAGGAATGGCAGTTCAACAAGTCTGCCACTGTCTGAGCCACTTTCTGTGGAGCCACGTGAAGATGTAAGAGTGACATCCTTGGTGAGAACCTGGTGAAGTGGGTGATATGATTTGGACATTTGCCCCTTCCAAACCTCATGTTGAAATGTGATCCCAGTGTTGGAGGTGGGGCCTGGTGGGAGGTGTTTGGATCGTGGAGGTGAATCTCTCATGAATGCCTTGGTGCTGTCCTTGCAGTAATGAGTGAAATTTCACTCTATTACTTCACGTAAGATCTGGCTGTTTAAAAGGGCCTGGTGCCTCCTCCTCTCCTTGCTCCCTCTCTTGCCATGTGGCACTGCTGCTCCCCCTTTGCCTTCCACCATGATTGTAAACTCCTTGAGGTCTCACCAGAGGCTGAGCAGGTGTTGGTGCCATGCTTGTACAGCCTGCAGAACTACGAGCCAAATGAATCTCTTTTCTTTATAAATTACCCAGATTTTTTGGGGAGGAGTAAAAACTCACTGTGGGATAATTCTACACCAACTCACTATACCACATAACTACTAATCATGAGGTGGAATCAAAAGGAGCACCATGACTGCGCTACAGCGTCTCTAGAAGATATGACTGTGGTAGATTAAAAATGGCTACAAGTTCTTTATTGCAGCTCTCGTCAAGAGCTGATGTGTATTTCCCTGTTCCGTGAATCTGAGCTGGCTCTGCAACTGGCTTTAATCAGTAGAACATGGAACTAGAGTTGTTGCAAAACATCTGAGGCTGGGCTTTGAGGGACTTGCAGTTCTCTTTTAGACTATTTCCTCTTGGAAGCAAGTGGCTTCAGAGCTACTACTGTTCTCTATCTGAGACCATAATGCTGCAAGTAATCTTAAGCTCGTTACTTGGAGAGAAAGAAAGGCATATAGAGGTGCACTGGGGCACTAGACATGTGAGTGAGGACTTCCTGGACTTTTAGCATAATCCATTCACCAACTGAATGTAGCCAAGAAAATGATTTCAGTCAACATTACCTGGAGTAGAAGAACCACCCAGCTGAGCCTTGTTTAAAATATTGACCCATACAATTATGAGCAAATAAAATGTTTGCTGGTTAAGTCACTAAATTTTGTGGTAATTTTTATGATGATATGAAGGTGAAAGGACGAAGCCACATGGTTCTAGAAAAGATGTTTTCAATAGTTCTGCTGATATTTGACCATAAATACCATAACTACCCAAAGGTATGATGGACTTTACATGACACAGACTTCATTACTTCTATGATCACTCCAGGATTTTTAGCAAAAATTAACTGTTGTAATGAAAAAGAGAAAAAAGTAACCGCATCAAGACTTACTATAAAGCTATCATAATCATGGCAATGTGGTATGGGGATAAGAATAGACAAATAGATCAATGAAACAGAAGAGGAAACACAGAAATCGATCCACATGAGTGTAATCAACTGTTCTTTAACAAAAAGTGAAGATAATATAATGGAAAAAAGATAGTCTTTTCAACAAATGGTGCTAGAACAACTGAAGAGCCACATGCCAAAAAAAAAAAAAAAAAAATCTAGACACAGACCTTACACCTATCACAAAAATTAACTAAAAATGGATCATAGACCTAAATATAAAACACCAAACCATAAAACTTCTACAAGAAAATATAGGAAAAATCCTAGATGACCTTAGGTGTGATGATGACGTCAGATAAAATACCAAAGCATGATCCATAAAAACATAATTGATAAGCTGGGCTTATTAAAATTAAAAATTTCTGCTCTGCAAAAGACAGTGTCAAGGGAATGAGAAGACAAGCTACAGACTGGGATTAAGTATTTGCAAAAGACATATCAGAAAAACAAATGTAATGCAAAATATACAAAGAACTGTAAACATTCAACAAGAAGAAAACAAGCAATCTGGCTGAAAATATGGGCCAAATTAACAGACACTTCACCAAAGAAGACATATAAATGGCAAATAAGAATATTAAAAGATGCTCTATATCATATATCATTAGAGAAATGCAAATTAAAATACAGTGGCATACTACTACACATCTATTAGAATGGCCCAAATCTGGAGCACTGACAACAGTAAATGCTCAGCAGAATGTGTAGCAAAAGGAACTCTTGTTCATTGCTGGTGGGAAGGCAAAATGGCATGTCCACTTTGCAAGAAAATTTTGCAGTTTCTTACAAAGCTAAACATACTCTTACCCTATGATCCAGCAATTACACTCCTTGGTATTTACCCAAAGGAATTGAAAACTTATGCTCACCCAAAAATCTGCATGCAGATATTTATGGCAGCTTTATTCATGATTGCCAAAACTTAAAAGCAACCAAGATATCCTTCAGCAGGCAAATGGATAAATAAACTGTGGAACATCCAGAAAATGAAATATTAATTAGTGCTAAGAGAAATGACTGTGCAAGCCATGAAAAGACAGAGATGAAACTTAAATACATCTTACTAAGTGAAAGAAGCCAGTCCGAAAGGGCTACATCCTGTATGATTCTAACTACATGACATTTCTTTAAAGGCAAAATTATGAAGAAAATGATCAATGGTTGCCAGGGGTTGGGTGGTAAAGAAGAGGAATGAATAAGTGGAGGATAGAGGATTTTTAAGACAGTGAAAATACTCTGTATGATACTATAGCTGTAGACATATATCACTATGTATTTTTCTAAACTCAGAGAATGCACAATACCAAGAGTGAACGTTAATGTGAACTATGGACTTTGTATGAAATGTGTCAATATAGGTTCATCAATTGCCACAGACATGCTCTCTTGTGGGGATGCTCTTGGGGTAGCAATGCATATGTAGGAGTTGTGGGTATATAGGGAATCTCTATATCATCCCCTCAATTTTGCTGTGAACCTAAAGGTACCCTAAAAAATAAACTGTTAAAAACAACAAACAACAACAACAAAAGTAAACATTATAGTAAAAACTATAGTCCTGATGTTAAGAACCTGTATGACAAAGTGGAAAAAATAATGAATATTAATGTAGTCTTTATGGTTTACTCAGCATATTTCATTTAATTCTTCTGACAGTTCTCTGAGGTAGACCTTTTTTGCATTTCATAGATGGGGAAACTGATTCTCAAGGGCCACATAGATTCTATATTCAAAGCCATGTATTCTTCTTTTATTTGTTGCTTCCTAAGTAAGTTTGAAATCAGTCAAGGCAAGTCTTGAAATATCTCCCTATTAGTAATTTAACAGTTGTTGAACATGGAGTGGCAGGAACTAGGCAAATCTCTCTCAATACTTCACTGAAGCATATCTCCTAATCTATGCTATTGTAATCTGACCCGTTGCTTGAACGAGAAATGGCACAGGTAAAATTGAATCCTTGAACCAAACTAAGTAAATTCAAAACTACTGCCAGTATCTAGCTTGTCTGAAATTTGCGTTCCAAATAATTGGCTCAAAAATTAGCAACAGAGGTTTATGATGGAATTAGTTCTTTAAAAGGAAGCCAGTCGTAATCAACAAAATCATCCTTTGAATTTTGAAAGAAATTACGATTTCTTAACTAAGGCTTCTTAGTTACTTTTCATGTTAGAGTAAAACGTATCTTTTTTGGCTCATGCTCAATAACGTGGCATGTGCAATTCTACTTTATTTTTAGTATTATGATCAATTTCAGATCAAAATATCTTCCCTATCCTAAACTTTGGGATGAACAATTTCTAAGTACATTGCTTATAGTGTGACCTAGATAATGTGATGACAGCCCTTTGGAATGATGTCAAGACTGCTCCATGTGTGTGCCCTTTATGAGCAGGCATTGCAAAATGACAGATTGAATTACACACAGAGTTTTTCTTAGGTTACTATATAGCCAAACATCTCCCAAACCCACTTCAAAACATGGACCAATCTGAGATGTTTCCTGCTTAATTATACAGTTTGACCAACTGGGAAAGGCAGTAGTCTTAGATCAAGACTCTGAATGGAGGAGACAAGGCAATAGTACTTGAGAAGTCAAGTAAGCCATCATGTGCAGTAGATATGAAGACAGCACTCAATGGCCATTATAAATATGGCACACAATTCAGTCTTCCCTGTGTGCAGCATACAGGAAGTGTTGACTTGTGATCATCAAACATTTTAATGTCATATCCACAAAGAGCACTGTGGAACTTCTTTACCCTATTGATGCCACTATTTGTACACAGTTTGGTTCTGAAAATTGTCATTTTAATGAAAGTTAACATTAATAGATTTTAATGGGAAACATGTAATATCTATATTCAAATTTATCTGGCTTCTTATTGTTTGGACATGTAACATGCATTCATGATTTTAAAAATATTTTTTCTGTTGAAAACAGTGTTATATTAGCATTTGTAAATAAATTTTTATGTCTACCCAAGAATTTCTTTAGTGGAGATTTCTAGAATTAGAATGGCTGGGTGAAAGTGTTAGGCATTTGAAATGCTTTGTCATAAACAGTATCTATTTAAAGTGTCTGATATTGTTTAGGATAGTCATTGTCTTCCATATTGGTTAAATTTACGCAGTAGATAAAATAATCCAGATTACCTTCAATATTTAAGGACAGAGTTATGGCCCAGACACTAATGTAAAAGACAGCTGACCTCCTTGAGCTGACGTTAGAAATGAAAATAAGACCTCTAGGATATTTGTTAAATCTTAGAGAGATCAGGATTAAGCATCATACAGCGCTTCCTGAGGGAGACAAACCTGGGTCAGTGTTGGAACAAGTCTCTGACAATATTAAGGCACCAATAAATATTTAACTTTAATGCTCATCTCAGTGCCAAATATTGCACCTGGAGGTAATATCTGACTGGATTTGGACCAAAAGGATAAATGAATGAGCACTGGCTATGAGCATTTGATTTACTTAAATTGTTCTTTTGCACGGTTCCTCCAAATTCATCCTATCCTGTAATTCTTGATTTTGAATTTTCAATCGTTTTCTGTTTTCACCCTTCCCCTTAGCATCTCTCATGGTTTCCATTCCACCTCCTCATGCTCAGGGCTTGTTATCTTGCTTCCGTCTGCCTCTTTCCCTTCCTTTGCATGCCACACTAATGCTTTGCTTGAACACGAGCAATCCTTAAAATGTACTGATGTCATATTACTTTTACCTTCTATTTTGTCTCTTTCTAAATATCCAAAAGAATGCTGATCTAAAATGAAATTCAGTTACTAAAACTACTAAAAAGAAAACGAAATAATGGTTTTACATTTGGATTATTATCAAATTCTTCCTGCTTTCTGCTTCTCCTCTGTCTCTTCCAAAGTGAAGAGGGAAAGGAGTAAAGACATTGATCTTAATAGAAAGACAGCTCCAAGAAGACATGTTTTTATGTAATCACTCACATACTATTAAATTCTCATCTCATTGGATGACTCACATTTAAAAAGTAGCTTTATTGCTTTAAAACTGAGACATGCTCATTATTTTAAAAATTCAAACTATTAGAGAAGTATAAAGGTTAATGTAATAATAATCACATAGAATTTTTTCACTGAGAAATAACCACTGTTAATACACTGGTGAAAACTCTTCTAGATACCTCTTCTGCATGCACACACACACACAGGTGCCTACACACCCAATGTTGTATAATTAGGATCACACTATTCAAACTGTCGTATATATATATGACAGTTTATATATATACATACACACACACACTTATAAATAATGTATATATTTAAACAGATTTTGAATATTCATTCATGACAAAATATTTTACATGATCATTTTAACGGATGCAGGGCATTGCCTTGTTTATTTCACAATTTACTTCCTCTCTCTCTGCCTTCCCTCTCTCCTTTGTTCACTTTCTTCTCCCTTTTTTTTCTCTTTTCTCTCTTCTTTCCTGCTAGGTGCCTACCGAAATGATCTCTAGAACGGGCATATTAATTGAAATTCTCGTTGATAAATCACATGTATCTGATTTTCTGTTCCCTTTTTAATACAGATTTTGATATTATTCACCTTTGCCAATCTACTAATACATATATGGTTGCTTTTATCTGCGTTTCTTTGATTAGAAGAAAGAATATCTTTTTATGATTGCTGACTATTTTAAAGTTTTTCCTTTGGGTAATTGCCTGCTCTTGTCCTATCACATGTTTTAAAATCCCATATAATTTGTTTGAACTCTTTAAATATTAAGGCTAATAATCCTTTGTCATATATTTTACAAATGTCATTTCCCAGTATGGATTTTTATTTTAAAAAATGTTGAATATGCTTTATTTTCCTCTTACAATGTTGTAAGTTTATAGGATCAACTTATTAGTGTTTTTGCTTTATGCTTCTGAGGTTTTATGATATGCTAAAAGATATTTCACTTTTTTTTTTTTTTTTTTAGAGTCAGAGTCTTATTTTGTTGTCTAGGTTGGAGTGCAGTGGTGTGATCATAGCTCACTGTGGCCTCTAACTCCTGGGCTCAAACATTCTCCCGCCTCAGCCCCTGAAGTAGTGAGGACTATAGGTGCATGGCGCTGTACCTGGCCAATTTTTAAATATTTTGTAGAATCAGAGGTCTCACTTTGTTGCCCAGGCTGGTCTCAAATTCCTGGGCCCAAGCGATTGCTTATGACCCTAATGACTTTGAACAATAATTGGAAATAGTTTTAAACTCCATTTCGCCAAGTTTTCAAAATTATTAATTTGAAATTTTGAATGGGCATTTGAATACATCCCTAAAAATTTTTAATTGAATTCAATATAGATTGATATAGAAATATTTATGTTTTTATAATGTAATATCTATTCAAGAGAACATTAATTCATTTATTCACATTTTTTTCTGTTGTGTCCTTTAGTGGAATGTTACAGGCTTGCTGGTAATTTTGTCAATTTATTGAGATGATATCTAGTTGCTTATTTCTTTGATAATAAATGAGAAGAGCATTGTTGATATTCTTGTTGATCATTTTCTTTTTTTTGTGGACTCAGTAGTTTATGTCCTTTTGAATTAAAAAATAATTTGTAAGAATTATTTGCATATTAAGGTGAGTAATTCATTTTTATATGCTTTGTAAATGTTATTTTCCATTTTAATTTTTGTTCTAAAAATATGTTTATAATGCTTTTAGTTTTCCACTATATGGAAGTGCTTAATTTTATATGGTCAATTTATCAGTCTTTTTTGTTTAATGTTTCTTGATTCTTATGACAAAAGAACATTAAGTTTATTCTGTATGGTGAGATCTTTAAATTTCAGCCATCCTAGTGGATATGTAGGGGTATTTTATTGTGACTTTAATTTACAAGTCTCTAATGAATAATAATGCTAAGCGTCTGTTTATGTGTTTATTTCCCATCTGCATATCTTCTTGGTGAAGAGTGTGTTCAAATATTTTGCTCAATTTTTACCAGGTTGTTTGTCTTCTTATGATTGTGTTGTACAACATTATTATACATTCTAGGTTACTAGCCTCTTTGTTGGGTATATATTTTGCAATTTTTTTCCAGTCTGTGCCTTGCCTTTTCCTTTTAATTGCATTATTATTTGAAGAACAAAGGACTTTAAACTCAATTTATCAGTTTTTTTTTCCCATGGTTTGTGACTTTTGATATACTACTTAAAAAATACCTTTGCCAAGCTGAAGGTGTCTAACATAGTGTTTTATTCTATACATTTTATAGTTTTAGTTCTTGCATTTGGTTCTAAGTTCTTATTTGAGTTAATTTTAAATATTTTGAGTGTTAAGAATGAAATTTCATTTCATTTTTGCACATAGCTATCTAATTAATTGTTCTAGCACCATTTGCTGAAAAGATTATCCTTTCCCCCATTACATGTTCGGGACATGTCAAAAATTAATTGATGATTTGTATGGGGGTCTATTTCTGGGTTCTGTTGATCTTTGTGTCTATGTTTACACCAACACCATACTGTCTGGATTACTGTAGCTTTTATAGTACATCTTGAAATTAGGTAGTGTAAGTCTTCTAACTTTGTTCATCTTCTTAAGAATTATTCTAAGACCTTTGCATTGTCATATAAATTTTAGAATCAGCATGTCTGTTTCTCTAAAAAGGCCTGCTAGAATTATACCCGTTCACATATTGTATAACAATCCTACAACCATATACTTCTATTCCCTTCTTCAAGCCTTTGTGCTACCTTTGTAACACACTTACTTTTACATATGTAATGAACTCATATTTTACTATTTTTGCTTTAAACAATTGTCTTTTAAGCTGATTTAGAGAAACACAAAACATCCTTCATATCCACCTTTATATTTACTATTTCTGGTGTTCTTCACTCCTTTGCTTAGATCCAGATTTCCTTATCGTTTTGCCTGAAGGATTTTGACATTGCACCTTTTGCTTGAAGAATTTCCTTTAATATTTTTTTATAGTGCTGATCTGGTGGCTATGCACTTTTTCAGCTTTTTTATGTATAAAAATGCCTTTATTTTGCCAATGACTTTGAAGAATATTTTGACTTGAAAAAATGACTTGAAAAGTATTTTCTCTGGGTATACATAGGATTCTAGCTTGACAGGTGTTTTTTTTCAGTACCTTAAAGTTGTTGTTCCACTGTGTTTTGGCTTGCATTGCTTCTGATAAGTCTGATGGTATTCTTTTTCCTCCACAAATAATGCGTCTTTTTTTTTCCTCTGTATGCCTTTAAGATTTTCATTGTTCCACTTTTTTGAAACAATTTGATTATAATAATCTTTGGTATCATTTTCTTCACCTTCCGTGTGCTTGGGGTTTGTTGAGATTCTAGAAACTGCACATTTGTAGTTTTCATCAAATTTAGAGAATATGTGACCCTCATTTTTTTGAATATTTTGTTTCCTTCCTCTTATCTTTCTGGGACTTCATTTAAATGTGTATTGAAATAATTGAGGTTGTCTTACATTTCTCATGTTCTCACAATTTTTTCCCTATTTTTTTTTCTTTTTCATTTCATGTAGTTTATTTTGTCATGTGCTTAAGCTCACTAATGTTTTCTTCTGGAAGATCTCATCTGCTGTTTATCCCATTTGAAATATTTTTTAATCTTGTACATTGTATTTTTTCATTTTTAGAAGTTTGTTTTGTTTCTTTTTTATATTTTCTGTATTTCTGCTTAGAGCACTTATGCTCTCCTCTCCCTTATTGAACATATGCAGTATATTCATAATTGTAGTTTTATTATATTTTCTACTCATTCTGTTATCTGTGTCATTTCTAGGTCTGTTTATATTGCTTATTTTTTTCTCATCATATGTGTTGTGCTTTCCTACTTCTTTGCGTTCTGGATATTCTTTTTAAAAGCTTTTATTTTTTATCCTTTCAAAAAGTGTACTGACTAGAGTCTTTGTTTCTCTCTCTCTTCTTTTTTCTCTTTTTCTTTTCTTTTCTGTTTTTTTGAGATGGGGTCTTGCTCTGTCACCCAGGCTGGAGTGCAGTGGGGTGATCTCAGCTCACTGCAATCTCCACCTCCCCATTTCAAGCAATTCTCCCACCTTAGCCTCCCAAGTAGCTGCGATTACAGCCATGAGCCATGGGCCCAGTCGCATGCCTGGTAATTTTTATTAGATGTCATATATTGTGAATTTTATGTTATGGGTTCTGATTGTTTTTAAAATATTTTAAAAATATTTTTGGGTTCTTGGACTTATTTAAGTTACTTGCAAAGAGTTTTTGAGGTTTGCTTTTAAGCTTTGTTAATGAGGACCTGCATTTTGACATGAATTCTTTGACACCAAGGGGTTGTCCTACAGTTCAATCCAGTTCTGACACTATGGAATGTAGTGTCACTCTGTGGCTACACATGAGGTCCACAGGCCACCTGAACTTCTTCCTGACTTGGCTACAAATTCAGGGACTGCCACACCTCCAATCCCCGCTCACTCCCAGGATCGATAATTAGGTAGAAAGAAATAATTCAGGATAGTGCTATACTTGCCATTACAGTTTTATTAAAAGGGCTACAACTCAGAAATAGCCAAACAGAAGAGACATGTAGGGCAGGATTGTGAGGGAGGGTGGTTCAGGGCTTCCGTGCCCTTTCCTCAGGGAATCAGATGCATCATCTTGCCAGCATGTCTATTTGTTAACCAGGAAGCACTCTAGAGCCTCAGTGTCCAAGAATTTTCATCAAGGTTTCATTGCTTAGTTTGTATTTCAGGTAGCTAGGGCTGCTGTAACAACATACTGTGGATTGGGGGGCTTAAGCAACATACATTACTTTCTGACAGTTCTGGGGGCTGAAACATCCAAGATCAATGCGCCAGCAGATTTGGTTTCTTGTGAGAACTCTTTTCTTGTTTTTTTGACAGCTGCCTTCTTGCTAGGTGCTCACATGGCCTTTCCAGGTATGTGTGCCTGGACAGAGGGAAAAATTTATGTTTTTTGTTTTTTCTCATAGTGATACTAATCCCATCATAAGGGTCCCACTGTTTTGATATGAGCTAAAGCTAATCACTTCCCAAAGGCACCACCCCCACACACTATCTCATTGGGGTAACCAATAAATATATCTCATACATTAAATAGAGGAAAGCATAAGTGCTCTAAGTAAAATTATGAAAAATATAAAAAAGAAACAAACTTGTAAAAATGAAAAACACAATGTTTGAGATGACATGATCATAATTTAGTAATGATTCATTAGTTATTATTTTAGCATACTGCCTCATTTAACTTGCTAATATTTTATTTACATTGCTTTTGCATCAATCTATGAATAGGATAGGGCTTTATCAAATGCTTGATGTATACGTACATAAAAAGTTCATACACAGTACTTTATTGTTAGATAAATTAGCACTCTTCATTCTGTTTCTCTCCCAACCCCAGACCACTGTATTTTAGGCACTGTGTTGAGCAAGAGGCATTCAAAAATAAATACCCTGGTTTCTCTCTTGGAGGAACACACAGTCTAGTAGGAGAGAGAGAAAAGGAAATACATATTTACAAAATCATGTGAAAGTGCAATAATAAAGGCCTGTTCCAGGTGATCTGGGAGTACAGGGAAGGATGTTTTTGGCATAGAAGTTGTTCAATAAATATTTGTTGAACTGAATTCACCTTATTTAGAACAGGATTTTTAGGAGACATTTCCTAGAGCTATTGACTTTTGATATTATTGATAAATAAAGAAATAGAAGCCAAGTTTTCTCCTCTGAGAAAAGTGAACTCCTTGGAGAAATAGGAGGTAGAGGGACCTGATTTTAATGTATCTTTCTTTATTGTAAGCAATACCTGCAATTTCAAATAGAATCTGATTGTTTTTCTTTCATGAGTTTATCATGAGTCATAGTTAAACGTCTGAATTGTCTCCCAATCCTTTACTAAAATCAACTACACATGGCTATGCCATGAGTTCATCAAAATATTTTGGAAAATCATTTAGTCTTTAAGTAATTTGAATGCCAGAGAAATTTAGCATTGAGATTCTTCTTACCCATTGATTATTGGAAATGATTTAGATTGAAAGAAAATGATTCGCATGTTCTTGATATCATATGCTCATATTTCCTAGGATGTCAGCCTTCATTTCTGCTTTACCTATTTATTTTATTCTTTTTTTCACTGGTCACATTTCACAGGGTAGGAAGGGGGAGAAAATAATGAACATGTCTTGACATGTCTCTTGTGCTCTACATCGCTGGGCAGGTCACAGCATCCCTATGAAGGACATATTCTTGTTATCCTTATTTTCTTAGCTGCACAGAGGCTTTGGGTAGCTTACCCATGGTCATATGACGTAGTTTTGATGAAGCTGAACTTCTAATGCACATGTGTCAGAGTCCAAAGGCTACAGCCTTCCTACTATACCATAGAAAGATTTTTTTTCAGACTGAAATATGTATTTCCATACATTTATGACATACTTAACCTTTTAAAAATCTGTACAAGTCTAACAACTATTTAGCTGAAATGTAAGACTCACTTGGGGGAATTTGATAGAAATGCATATTACAAGACTTCATCCTCAGAGACTCTGATTCAGTTAATCATCTGTGGTGCCTTGAAATCTGCATTTTAAAGATGTTCCTCTCCTAAAAATCCTCATCTAAAGTTCCTCAGTTGATTCTGATATCAGGCCAGATTTAGAAATGAGAAATTATGCCACTGCCCCCCGTGGTTGAAATTACATTGTGAATCTGAATTCATCAGTGCCTTGCAGCATGATTGCTGCACTGAGAATGATCTATAGAGTTCATCCACGTGAAGCACTGAAACAGAGAAGGTAAATGTCCCTATGAAGGAAGATGTTGACTACTCATGGCACTTGTGGATCTTTGTGGGAGAACCCAATGTAAAGGTGTTTTCCATAGCTGGGACTCCCATTCACCATCTTCTAGGACAGGTCTCTCAACCCAGGCTGCACATAAGAATGACAATGCCTGGGCCCCAACCCAGTTCAATTAAATTGGAATCACTGCAGTGGGGCCTGAACAGCAACAGTTTTTAAAGCACTCCAAATGATTCTAATGTACAGTCAGGGTTGAGGACACTGTTTCTCAAGTAGGGTAAAGTGAGTAAGTAACAAACTCTTTCTCTGCTGGAAATTGGAAAAATTCCTACTTAAAAATGCTGACTACTTTCTTCTATTTATTTATATTATTGAAATTTTCAATATTAAAGGAATCAAGGATAAAAGAATGACCAGTAAAGTAATATGTTTGACTGAGCACTTATTCTATCAACTTTACTCATCTGCAATGAACACAAAACCATTCCCATACTTTTATACCTTCCGAGATATGTCTTAGGTTTTTTAAAAGGCAGATTATAGGTAATCCAGAAGTAATTGTGAATGGCTCTATAAGGAAAACGAAGTTTATATCTGCTCATGTAGGCTTAAATTGATCGACTCAGTTTTCCCCCATTTGTGTGTTCAACAAATAGCTCATGCTAACTATGAGATAGACACTACTGGGTCCTGGGGAATGACTGGACACACTGTGCAGTTCCTGTCTTCACTGCTGTCTGATGGAACAGACAGAAATAAATGAGATAAATGTCACAGGAAGGTAACTAGAGGATGTTATGAGGAAACTCAGGAAGAGAACCTCACACGAAGACATTTCAGAAATCTCCAAAAATCTATTATCTTGCATCTTCTGTGCAAAGGCTAGAGAAGGAAAATTAAAGTGAGCATTTCTCTGTGACAAAGGAATAACATGCGTGCGTGCACACACACACACACACACACACACACACAACTCTCAATGTATGTGTGTGTACATTCTTGAAAAGTGTCCTGGTAATTAATTTCTCTTTGCTGTGGAAGGACTCTTTGTAATGATTTTTAGAAACTATTTTTTGTTTACCTGTACCATGGTTTAATATGATACGATTTTCATTATTCCTTTTATACAGATAAGGCAAATAAGATGCTAAAATTTGCACTTCTTTTCCTTCCTTTCTCCCCCTTAATCATCTCAAGGGTTGGCAGGTTGGAACTAGAATTCTTATTCTCTGAGTTTCAGAGTTGGGACAAAGCTCACTGTGCTACATTGACTCACAAAATGCAGTGTTAGGGCCCCATTATTATGTGAATAAATATCATATGTTTATTTTTATGGTGTGTTCTCTTTTATTTCACACCTGCTGACTATCTACACATCAAAGATATGTTGGATCTCTTATATTTTAAGTGGTATTTGAAGATAGCTATACTAAATGATATTTTCTAAGCATTGCAACTATCCTTCCTTTTCTTTCCAAGTAAAGCAATTGCCCTTTGTAACACAAAATTCTCATTAATAACCATTGAAATGTCATTTTTTCTGTAATTATTTTTCTTGGAAGTTTGAGGTCTGCTTATTGATTTAATTTTTTTTAATGCCCTGAGGATTTCCCTTTATAATAAAAAAAGAAGACCACATAACAAGGATGGCATTGTCTCTATGAATACCTGTGGCAAAAGAATAAAGTCAGTGTCAGGATTATCATTCTTGCCAATATCCTTTCAGGTATATTTTGTAGGATAAATTGAGAATGAAGGACAAACAAAGGCTGGAAGTCATAAGCACATGTATTCCTTTTTGGCTCAAGATATTTCAAACTAACTAGAGCAGAATTTTATCCTAAAAAATGATTTTTCTGATAATCTCTTATCAGGGCAAAGATAACCTACCAAATGATACCAAAAACTTTTTATACTAGATAGGAGTGGAGTTCTAACCAATGCAAAATGAAAGAAAGTATTTTCTCTGAAATGGCCTGCATATGCATACTCTGGAAGTCTATTTGGGTAATCCAGATAAATCTGTATTAATCTTCTTTCTCTTTTTATCAATAGAGATATCATTAAAAATTAAACTGAGAACTTCTGTGGGGAGGAATATTTTGTTGAGTTATGAAAAGTAAAGCCTCTCCTCTTCTGATAGGTTTGAGGTAGATGCTTCTAAAATAAAACATTTTGAATACACACAAGATGCTTAATTGGTTTTGTTACATTGACTTTTAGGATAAAAAGGTATTTATTGGACTCTGTTAAAGAGGAAATAACTGTTAAAAATGTTTGCACCTCCATCCAAAATTATATTTTCAAAAATTATTCGACCCCCAATCATGTTTGTTTATTAAAAAATTATCAAATCAATTTGTCTGCTGGCTTAAATCTCCACATGTCTTTTACTTTCATAGCATGATTTTTAAAAAGTACAAGGGGATTTTTTGTGATGCTGCAACTATGAAATGTTCTACAGTAAGGAGTTATCGATTGTGGCGAGTCATACAGGGACCACTAGGTTATGACTCTTTCCCAGCCTTCCCTGAGACTTCCTTTGATCTGTCCTCATTTAATGGAATGATACCGTCTCAGCATGGACACTGCAGACCAACAGAGGTGGCTGCCTTTCCAACCTCTTCCCCTGATTCACACCCTGAAGGGGAACAGAAATGTTGTATAAGTAGATCGAACCTCAGCGTTTGCTCTGAGAGAGCAAAAGTTTACAATTGTCAGGGCAAAATGAAAAAGTATGGGAGATAGTGAATGCTGGGTGCTTGGAGGTAAGTGCCACCGCCCCCAGTCTAATGGGTAATAGAGTCATTAATTCTGCTGATTAACTTGGCCTTGGGGTTCATGGAAATGACATTCATCTCTTTTTTTTGTTATAAGCGCACACTGTGGAACGAGGAAGCATAAAAAAACAAGCTAATTAGGGAGAAATCAGGAGAAAAGAAGCAGAGAGAAAAGAAAGACAGTTTGAGCATTAATGAGACTTGTTTGGGGAGAGACTGTGACAGGCTCTTCAAAAGTATTATTGTCAAATGTGTCACTGTTTCATAGATGGCTAGAGCTACCTTTGAGCTTCATGCTGATAGTTAATGATTTGAAACTATAAAAAGATTGAAAAGGTAAAAGGGAAAATGTCAGACTCAACTGGATTTTAATGAGCTTATTATTATTTTTTTCCTAAGAAAAACAGTGCTGGAAAGTAGAGAAGGTTCGCATTCTTTCTATCCCTTGCTCTCTGGATTTCCATTTCTTTCTTAGAGGTACAGTTGGCAAAGGAACAGTAGGAGAGGAATATCAAAAGTCTAAACTCAAAGACCTGGGACGTTTCACTCTTCTGTGAGGATGGGTGGTGATGAGGGCAGTGCCGGGGTTTGGATGACAACAATAAGGAAAGATTGATGGAGAGGACAGCAATAGCGCTTGTTTGTTTTTTGGTGACGTGCTGAGCGGAAGCCATCTTCACACTGTGAGATGTAACAAAGAAATCCAAAGTGATTACGCAGGTTCATTTGTCAGTATCACTGCTCCAGCTATTGCTGTGTGCAACAATGAGATGACAAGGCATTTATGGCTGATGGTTGGTTATTAGTGGCATTATAAGAAACATTAGAGCAGAGTAGGATCCATAGACCAGGGAGACAATAGCTTTCTGGGCTCTGAACTCAGCAGGGTAGCCTTGTCATTAAATTTGGTAGTGCCAGTTTAATTTTTTTTAAAAAAATAAACCTAGAAGAAACTTTGAAAATGAATTCTGTAGCCCCATTTTTACCTTAATAGGAACTGTCAGGATTTCAGTCCCTGGGCTCTTAGTTATGTGTTAGTAGGCTGAGCACATAGAGAAGACACATATTTTCAAAAGAATTGAATGCTAGTGGAAAAATCAGAACCAAATTTCCATTCTTTTCTAGATGATTTTCTTGTAGTCCTTGAAACATTAAATTCTGATTATAGTACAGTACCTAGGAACAAATTACTAAGCAGGTATTAGGGTCAGACCAACAGTCTTACTAATGAGTTTCTGATGAATTCTTTTCAGAAAGAAGACACCTAGTTTACAGATTTAAAAGTGGGTAGCCCAGTTCATTGCGAAGCAAGGGGGCTGCATATAAAATATAGACCTGAATTTCTTTGTGTTCATTCAGAGTTTGTCAGCCGGAATCCACTGATGCAAATAACCCTGAATTCACGGTGCACATATATCTAGACTTGGTATATGCAAAGGTGTATTTTTTTGATCCTCATACTTGTAGAAAGATTGTAAACAGAACAGAAATGAAAATACCCATCTGAAGAAGATCTTAGGTCACCCTAAGCCATTGAGAATATGCAGGAGAGATTTTTTTTTTTTTTTAAGATATCTCTTTTATTGACATTTTTATTCCAGAGCACTGTTAAGGCACTAATTAATTGTCAGACCAATTTCATTTAGTTGAAATTAATGAGATAATTCTGCTCTTGGGCAAAGAAGGCATGGTGGTTTAAATAAATGTAGACAAGTTTGTAGTCATTAGCTAACTTACAACTCACAGCTTAGAAATATTTTTCAGAACTTCTCTTATGTTTGCTCAAGACATTAGGTGTTACACTGTTATTAGTTTTCAATGGCTTTCCTTTATACTACTGTGGACCATGAAAATAAAATTTCTGTAATAACAAGCAAGATGGAGGCACATTAGGCCTCCCCTTTGAGAAGAATGTGGTCCCTAGAAGAACTAGAAGCCCTGAAAAAGTAACGAGGAAGGAAGAGAAGATCAGATAAGTGTACTGGGGGGTTTGCTTCCGTTTGTTTCACATCACAGTGTGCTGTCCTCACTGGCGTATACCTTGTTACCTGCTAAAATCCAGGGTTCTGTGTGTTTATCTATCTTTAGGCAGGAGGCTGTAGATTGACTAGGCTGGTAGAGTGGCATGGAGCAAATTGCCTTCATTTTGAGATATTCTTTGTTTTTAAAAAAATTTTATTATTTTATTATTTTTAAATTTTAAAATTTTTTTATTATACTTTAAGTTCTAGGGTACATGTGTACAACGTGCAGGTTTGTTACATAGGTATACATGTGCCACATGGTGTGCTGCACCCATTAACTAGTCATTTACATTAAGTATATCTCCTAATGCTATCCCTCCCACCTCTCCCCACCCGACGACAGGCCCCAGTGTGTGATGTTCCCCACCCTGTGTCCACGTTTTCTCATTGTTTAATTCCCACCTATGAGTGAGAACATGTGCTGTTTGGTTTTCTGTTCTTGTGATAGTTTGCTGAGAATGATGGTTTCCAGCTGCATTCATGTCCCTACAAAGGACACAAACTCATCCTTTTTTATGGCTGGATAGTATTCCATGGTGTATATGTGTCACATTTTCTTAATCCAGTCTGTCATTGATGGACATTTGGGTTGGCTCCAAGTCTTTGCTATTGTGAATAGTGCTGCAATAAACATACGTGTGCATGTGTCTTTATAGCAGTATGATTTATAATCCTTTGGGTGTATACCCAGTAATGGGATGACTGGGTCAAATAGTATTTCTAGTTATAGATCCTTGAGGAATCGCCACACTGTTTTCCACAATGGTTGAACTAGTTTACGGTCCCACCAACAGTGTAAAAGTGTTCCTATTTCTCCACATCCTCTCCAGCACCCGTTGTTTCCTGACTTTTTAATGATCCCCATTCTAACTGGTGTGAGATGGTATCTCATTGTGGTTTTGATTTGCATTTCTCTGATGGCCAGTGATGATGAGCATTTCTTCATGTGTCTGTTGGCTGCATAAATGTCTTCTTTTGAGAAGTGTCTGTTCATATCCTTTGCCCACTTTTTGATGGGATTGTTTGTTTTTTTCTTGTAAATTTGTTTGAGTTCTTTGTAGGTTCTGGAAATTAGACCTTTGTCAGATGAGTAGATTGCAAAAATTTTCTCCCATTCTGTAGGTTGCCTGTTTACTCTGATGGTAGTTTCTTTTGCTGTGCAGAAGCTCTTTAGTTTAATTAGATCCCATTTGTCAATTTTGGCTTTTGTTGCCATATTCTTATCCTAACAACTCAAATGTGAAATGACACTGAAGTTTCACTTCTCTTGCACCAGCAGCATTCTTAACTTGATGTGTTATGCCCATTACACATATCTTAAAATTCAAATGTTCTCCTGATGGCAGAAAGCTTGATCTCTGACTTCCAGAAAAAAAGAGCAAAGGATTTTTTTTTGTGTTTGTTCTAAGAGAGATGTGCAAATACCCATAAACTTTTGATTACCTTAAAAGAGTTAGCACCTGGAACTGAACCATTTATGTTCACCGAGGCTGGGCATAGAGAAAGGTCTACATGAATTATAGAAGATATTTTTACAAAGTTTATTGGAGGAAATAAGAGATGGATCTAACTGGAAAGCAGACTCTTTCTTGGAGAGTACCATTTCCCTGAGGGCTCAGTTTAGGAATTTCCTCTTTTAGAAGCCCTTCCTGATTCCTATCAGCTGGATTATAACTCTTCTTTGCACTTTTCTGTGATTGCACTTAGTCACTTAGTACATTTTATTATAATTGTTTGTTTATATCGCTGTGGCCTTTTATTTGAGGACACAATAACCAGAAAAGAAAATAGGTACAAGTGTTTAAAATGGCTGTTCTTGTGAGCACAGCTATAAAATAAGAAAATGATTTAGATAAATCAATTTCAATCTTATATTTTTCTTGTTGTTCATCTTTTTAAACTTCCTTTATTTTCTCCAGTTTTTCTCTTTTTTTTTTTTTTTTTAATGGAATCTCATTCTATCTCTCAAGTTGGAGTGCAGTGGCTCTGCTCACTATAACCTCAGCATCCTGAACTCAAGTGATCCTCCCACCTCAGCCTCGAGAGTAGGTGAGACTACAGGCATGTGCCACTAGGCCCAGCTAATTTTTATATTTCTTGTAGAGATGGAGTCTTGCTATCTTGCCCAGGCTGGTCTGGAACTCCTGAGCTCCAGTGATCCACCAGCCTTAGACTCCCAAAGTGTGGGATTACAGGCGGAAGCCACCACACCTGGCCTCCTCTGGTCTTATTCACAGAAAGTCTTAGAGACCTCCTCCCCCTGTCATTGACCTTTAAGTGATTGATATCTAAAGGATATCAAAGAAAAGGTTTGTTTGAAGGGACAAAATTTAATCTTTCTCCAGTATTTTGTGTTTCACAGTCATGCTATAGAATATTACGAGAACGTTTTTTGGGAACAGAAAATACTTGATTTTAGAAGTGACCAAGATGGGTCCCTATAAGGAAGGAAAATGGAGACCCACACATTGCCACTTTTTGGAATTGCTTTCATGGGGTTTAAAATAAGATCCTGTTTTAGTTAAACAACTTGGCTGCCATATGTGAGGTGCTGTGTAATTTACAATCCCCTCCATGTATATTTCATTAGATTTTTTCCCCCACAGCAATTCTATAAGCTAGATAGGGTAGGGACTATATTCCTGTTGTGCAGAAGGGTAACCTGAGGTATAGAGAGTGTCTTGTATATGGTCAAGCAGGCAAGCAGTTGCTAAGTGACTGGGCCAATGCTTAACCTCTAGTCTTCTTGCTCTAGTACTTCTATTCCAATGCCCCTTTTTGCATTAGGAATTCCTCAGAAAAGGGAACTACATTACGACATGAATGAATCTCAAACCTTGCCTTTTTAGTGCCTATTCCTAAAAGTAGACAAGCTCTTCTAGAGATGTACAGATGTTAAATGGAAGAAATAAAGGCACATTCATAATACAGATGACACTGGATTCAGGAGGAGCTCAATAGGGCTGGATATAAACCTGTGTGTAATTTCAAGTCAGAGAATAAAATAAAAATATTTCTAAAAGTAGTTATAAAAGAAAAATACTACCTTGACCATTCTGAAGAGAATGAGTTAGTGTTCTTAAGGATACAAGTGCAAAGCAAGTTGCCTGTGTGTGTGTGTGTGTGTGTGTGTGTGTTTGTGTAAGCTTTGCCAAATTTTTGCCAGTGGTTCTAAATAGGAGAGTTATTGAGCAATCACAGTGAGGGTTCCAGCGTCCTACAGCTGGAATCTGTGCAGGTGCAGCTTTCTGGTTGCAGGCCAGCATTATTTTGCAATGCTGCTGGCAGTAACCATTTTAAAATAGAAACATGATTGCACTTTATTTTAATATTTCTCCCTTCCATTTTTTTCCTCTACTGTAAATCAGTTCTGCTCTGAGCATAATGTTCTTGCCAAGGTTTCGGGTAACAGATTAAGCCCACTGGACTGAGACTCTTTTCAGTGGTTGGAAACACAGTGAGTAAGTATACTGCCAGTTGGTATAGTACACGTGACTGAGTGAGAAAATGTTAACCACGCAAAGCAAACTTTTCTTAGACTTTTGTGACACTCGGAGATGAACTATTTCGCTACTCCCAACACCATGGCAGGTAGCAGGCATATGTCAACTATGTGATCATAGTTCTCCTGGTTTGCTCTCTTCCCCTATGGGTTCTGGGAAGATTGTAATATAAATGAAGTCATCGGTGTCAAACAGATCTCTCTGCAGAATAGTAATTAAAGAAGCTTACACTTATGTAGCACTTAATCTGTTCCAGACACTATTCTAAAATCTTTACATGTATTAATTCATTACATCCTCACACCAACTCCAAGAGAGAAGGTACTATTGTTATGTGATTTTTATAAATGGGGAAACCAAGGCACAAAGAAATCAAGTAACTTGCCCAAAATCCTATAGATAATAAGGGCAGTGGGAGCCAGGATTTGAATTTAGGGAATTTAGGGTTACAGTCTGTGCTGCTTACCAGGTGGCTACATAGCATTCTGTTTTGGAATTTTAAGGCTATCTAATTTCACACCAAGCCAAGGTCAACTTCCCCATTCCCTTCAGGTGCTGTTTGTGTACATGTCTATCTCCTCGAATAAACTGTGAGCTGTGTAAAGGTAAAGGCTGGGCTTTTAATCTTTATATCTGCTCTTGCCATCTAGAACTAGACTTTTCTATAATAAGTATTCAACAAGATACCTGAAGCAGACATTTCAGGGATTTGAAAAGAATATGTACCAGAATGTTTGATCATAGTGCAGAAAATCAAAATAACTAGGAGATTTGTTTTAAAGTTCAAATACAGTAAGTTCAGCATCAAGTGAGTGTCAATTTGTGGTACATTTTCCCACAGGACCAGGCCTCATATAGTTTCTTACCTGATCTTAGAAAGACACAAGCACATTTTCTGTTCTTTGTAACATACGTACAAGCCAATTGTTTCTATGCAGGAGTAAGCATCCTTAGCGGTGTTTTTTTTTCCCAGTTGGATGACATAGTACTTGCTTTTGAAATAACCCTGTCTTCAGTTAGTCTCCTTAGAGCCTGGCTTTGTCCAATAAGTGCATCTTGACTTAGTTCTTTGGAATACTTATAATACACCCAAGTTACCCATACTTGATAATAGTTTTCCAAAACAGCTAGTTTTTGCTCCTGGTTCTGTGACCTTAGGTATCAGTAGAAATGACTGACCCTGCGTGTTCCTGGAAGAGGTCACCAGGTCTGCCCTTTTCTGGTAAGCCATTAGAGATGCCAAATCTCTATTAGAACCCATGTATTTCATTTTTTTCTGTCAAGTTTTATAATTGGAGAATACTCCTTGAAAACTAAAGGTTATAAATGGAAAGTCTTGCTTAATACTGTAGAAGACAGACAAAGCAGTGAATTGGGAGCTTAGAGTTTATGATTTTAGTTCCAGATTTCCGGTGATTAGCTAAGTGGCTAGCCAGGGGACCCTGAGCAATCAAAATGAGATAAATTTCCTCATTACACTAGAGAGTGAAATTACATAGCACCTTTTCAATCCTCTTCTTCTAATCTAGTCTGTATAAGAAGAAGTCCCCTTATCTCTGTATCCTGATCACCATAACTTTCCACCAAAGATCTTGAAGGAAAGATAACTTTAATAGGAAGTGTAAGTTTGTTTTGGTAAGTAAAATCCTAACCATTGACAAGTTGAACCATGACAAGTGTTGAAACTTTCAGGAAGCTGTTACTGGATTTCCCATGAACAAATTTAGATTTTGGATTTTACTGTTAGGTTGGTGCAAAAGTAATTGTGCCTTTTGCCATTACAGTAGTTAGAGTACCGTAAATTAAATTAATTTTAGAATTAGAAGTTAAAGGAAGGTTTCTTCCTCTACTGGTGACCTTTTGAATGATCTTAAGAATGTATGCATGCTTATGGTTGCTAAGGAACCTTCTAATTCTGTTTATTTGAAGCAGTATTAATACTACTCTGACTCCACCTGGAAATGGACACCGTCTACCTTCACATGTTTGTTCTCCAAATTTTTGCTACTCAAAGTGTGATTATAGAACACCAGCTTCAGCATTACCTGGGAGTGTGTTAGAACTGCAGAGCTACTGAATCAGAAATGGAATTTTAACAAGATCCCTAGAAGATTTGTGCTCACATTAGTGTTTGAAATGTGCTGCTCTAAATCACTCAGATTGCTGAAAGGATTTTTCTCTTAAAATCTCACAATGTTCTGTTTGATGTGGGGCTACCTGAATCAAAATTTATTAGTATGCAAGAAACTCAGATCTTAAGCTTAATTTCATAACTAAAAGTGTGTGTGTGTGTGTGTGTGTGTGTGTGTGTGTGTGTAGCAGGAGGAGGAGTAGTAGTAGTGGAGAAGAATATAACATTATCTTCAACCCATAGAAGGATAAT
Organism: Theropithecus gelada; assembly: GCF_003255815.1. Taxonomy (NCBI): domain Eukaryota; kingdom Metazoa; phylum Chordata; class Mammalia; order Primates; family Cercopithecidae; genus Theropithecus; species Theropithecus gelada. The sequence goes on from NC_037671.1 coordinate 21,771,222, forward strand.
GGTTTCTCAGGTTGGCACAGGCCCACAGGAAAATTTGGGTTTAGGGTGTGTTATCACTCAGTCTATTCAAGTTGCACATAGAGAGGCATTGCCAAGAAAGTAGAACTGTGGAGGAAAGCTGTGTGTATGAGGGGCCATATGTGATCCAATTCTCTGCATAGGGTTAGAGTTGAAGAACTATTCAAAAGTTAAGGAGCAATTAAAAGCCATGGTCACCCCTTCTCCATGTTGTAAACCTTTCATTGTTAATCAACTAGCCTTGTAGGATATTATTTCACTCTCTTAATTTTTGTAGTTAAGGCTTTTACAAAGGCAGTGTTCTCGCATGAGCCATGGGGTGTACTCTGACTCCTCTGCTGAGTGAGGAAAGAACAATGGGAAGGCTGCCCATTAGCACACTGGGTCCTTTTTTTGATGACCTCCTCACTCCAGTTTCAGATTTATCTATTTTGTTTCTTTTTTTGTCACTGCTTTGACAGATATTCAGTGTCTCTTGGTGCTCTTGAGACCTGGCCTTACTGTGCCTGCTGCTTGTTTTCTCTCTTTCACTCCTCACCATTCTTCCACTTCTAAAACTCACTTTCCATTTTCTCTCAAATTGTGATATGCAAAGTGACTTGCAAGGCTTGAGCATCTCTCTCTCTCTCTTTCTGTCTCTAATATCTGAATTTGAACAACAACAATTAAAAATCCTGACTTTCTCCAAGTAATTGCCTCTGCTGGGGTTGGTCTTTCAGGCATTAATGCAGGTGAGTGGAGGAGATAATATTAAGGGAGAAGGGTAGCAGCCTGTTCTCAATGCCTCTCAAACCCTCTGCCTGGATGATACCCCCTTTGTACTGGGCCCAGGTGTCTGACATAGCCACACAGAAAGTGGGCAGCTTGCTTCATGAAAGTTAAAATGTAAGGTCTTAAGAGCATAAGAAACACTAAGTTTACATTGAAGACGGTCACTGTAGACTGTGGATTTATATCTTGGACCACACTTCGTATTGGAACACTAAGATAGAATAGCGTTAAGTGGAGTAGGCTGTGGACCTAGGGCAAGTTGACCTCCCAGGATGGTGATGAATGAGAGTCTGAGAAGCAATTCAGTGTCTGCTGAGGATCTCTACTCCCCCCTTTGACTGGTACTCAGCTGGGCTTGAGGATCAAAAGTAAGATGCATGTTCATTATTTCCATTAATAACCTAGAGATGGTTTGTGTATGTCAATGTATGTTTTCTTCCTTTGTCCAAAGCAGGAAAAGGCTTACACAATCTGAAAAAACCCTTTCCTGAACAGGCAGTGAATTGACGTGAGTCATTCCCCACTAAGTACTCTGGAGTCCAGGGAAATGGGCTGTGTCTGCCTTTTCCCCCTTTGGCCATGTTACCCCGATACATTTGTAAACTTGAGTAGATAAATTGGGATCTTAATCTGATCTTGCAGTGAAGCTGTGTGTGTGGCTTCCGCCCGCCATTCATGGCCCATCTGAGATGCTGAACTCTTCAGTCTTGAAGAGAATCATTTGGCTATGTACGTTTAGAAAACATCTACATAGTTAAAAGATAACTGACATGTCTTGAGTGTTTGCCATGTTGAATAATATCTGAATTATTCGGCACAGCTTCCATATGAGGCAAATACTACTTTCCCCATTTTACAACTAAAGAAGCTGAAAGAAATGTTCAAACTTGCCTAGAATCACCAGGCACAATAAGGTTGTTTTACTTATTGCCACTCAAATCAGAGAATGATTTTCTGTAACTTTCCTCTGTTGGTATAGAATATTTTTCTCCTTATTATATGGATTACATGAAGACATTTGCAACAAAAATTCTTACCCCACATTATTTTAGTTCACTCTAGGGTCACTTCTCATTCAATTCTTCTTATGTCCATCACTGGGCATTTCTATGTCTGGAAAGTTTTCAAGAAGGTGACCTATGCTGCCAGGAAACCTCTCCCTGCTCTTTCTTTTCATTTTTGGAAGCAATTATACCTTTCACTCAAGGCTAACAAAGTTAATGTAATTTATTTTCAGTGGTTCATTTGGCTTGGAAACCACTTGGATATTTCTATTGAATACGTTTCGGAATAAACATATTTGGAGAAAAAAAAACTACATTCTTCATTCAACAAGTATTTGAGTTTCTACCTTTTTTTTTTTCGGTAAGACCCTGAGTTGAGAGCTATGGAGCGTGCAACATTCAGTACAAAGTTCTGTGACCAGAGATGTGATGATAAATTTTGTGTGTCAACTTGCCTGGACCACGGGATGCCCAGGTCAAGCATTATTTTGGGTGTGTCTGTGTGAGGCTATTTCTGGATGAGATTAACATTTGAATCAGTAGATTGAGTAAAGAAGATTGCCCTCCCTAAGTCAGTTGAAGATCTGAATAGAATGAAAAGGCTGAGGAAGAAGCCTCAAACTGGGCATCAAAGTAATTGATGCCCAATTACTTTGAACTGGAACATTAGTCTTTTTCTGCCTTCAGACTGGAACTACAATTTTGGCTCTTCTTGGGTCTCAAGTCTGTAGACTTTTTGACTGGAATGACACAATTGGCTCTCCTGAGTCTCCCATCTGCCCACTACAGATCTTGAGACTTCTCAGCTTCTATAATTGCATGAGTCAATTCCTTATAATGAATCTTTGTTTATATTATACTGTGATGATTAAATTTATGTATCAACCTGACTAGGTTGAGGGATGCCCAGATAGCTGATAACACATTATTTCTGAGTGTGACTGTGAGAGTGTTACTGGAAGAGATTAGCACTTGAATCAGTGGACAGAGTGAAGTAGATCTGCCCTCTCCAATGTGAGTGGGCATCAATCAATCCGTTGAGGGTCCGGATAGAGCAAAAATGCAACAGAATGGTGAATTCTCTCTCTTCTTAAGCCAGGACATCCATTTTCTCTTGCTGTCAGACATGAAAGCTTCTGGTTCTTGGGCTTTCGGACTCCAGGATTACCAGGCCTTTGGCCTTGTACTGGGAGTTACAATATTGGCTTGCCTTGTTGTTACGCCTTTGGACTCTGAATGACAGCATGGACTTCATGGACAGCATGGACACACGTGTGTGTGTGTGTGTGTGTGTGTGTGTATACACACTTTCCAAACACATCCTTTTCTATGAGAGGTGTCTGTGCTTGGAAGTCAACTTATCCAAGATAGATTAGATGAATTTCAAATAGGTTTTGTTTATTGAGTTTTGTAGGTATAAATCATGTAATAAGTCAGTCTGGGGAAATGTACAATAGCAATAATAATTGGACACACTTCAGTTGGTACATTGGACAAAAACCTCTTCATAGGGATCTTTCTGTAAGAGTTGTGGCAAGTCTGAAAATCGAAAACAGTGTTTCTATTGTTTTCTGAGCTTCAAAAGGAAGGAAGATGTTAAATGCCAACTGCCAGGCCCCAGAGGAACAATCATTGTTGACTAACTGATTGCAGGCCAAAGCTTCCCTGGTTTGGGAAGATGATTTTTTAAATGTCTCTGAGTATGATTATGATACAGTTTCCGTATAAGAAGTACAGAAAAGAAAATACGTTTTCCTGTGGACTTGGAGGTTGATTTTTCTAATGAACATAAGCCTTTCCTTTTCAGAATTATCAATTTCATTCTAATATAACTTTGGTTTTAATTGAGTGGAATTCATACAACATAAAATTAACCATTTTAAGGTAAACAATTCAGCAGCATTTAGTGTGTTCATCTCTCTCTAGTTCCAAACATTTTCATTGCCCCAAAAGAAAACTCCGTACTTCTTAGAGTTGCTCCTGGTTCCTACCTCTCCATACCCCAAACCCTCGAAGCTCTATAGATTTATCTATTCTAATCTGCTTTTAAAATAATACTCTGTACAAAGAAAAGCTCACAGCATAGAACATAAGTTATGTAATGGAAGGAGTATATTAAACTTACAGATAGTTTTAATATTAGTTGCAAGTACTTATAGAATTTTTATTTTTATTGTTTATTTTCATTTTTAAATGTATGATTGACATGAAGTAATTGTACATGTTTTATGGCATACAATGTGATGTGATATTTTAACACATGTATAAATTGTGTAATGATCATATCAGAGTAATTAGCATATTTGTCACCTTAACCATTTATCTTTTCTTTGTGATGAGAACATTTAAAAAGCTAATTTCTAGCTATTTTGAAATATGCAATATACTGTTGTTAACTCTAGTCATCTTACTGTGCAATAGACCACCAGAACTTATTCTTGCTATCTAACTGTAGTTTTGTACCCATTGACTAATCTCTCACCTTCCCACTTTCTCCCCTCCATCCTCCCCTCCACCATTCTACTCTCTACTTCTCTAAGAACAACTTATTAGATTCCACATATAAATGAGATCATGCAGTATTTGTCTTTCTCTCTCTGGTTTATTTCACTTAACATAATGTCCTTGAGGTTCGTCTATATTGCTGCAAATAACAGAATTTCATTCATTTTTGTGGCCGAATAGTATTCCATTATGTGTATGTACTGTGTATGTATCACATTTTCTTTATCCATTCATCTGTTAATGAACGTTTAGGTTGATTCTGTATCTTGACTATTGCGAATACTGCTGTAATAAATATGAGAGTGCAGATATCTCTTCAACAAACTGACTTCATTTCCTTTGGATATGTACCCAGTAGTGGGAGAGCTGGATCCTGTGTTAGTTCTATTTTGAGTATTTTGAGGAATCTTCATACTGTTTTCCGTAATGGGTGTACTAGTTTACATTTCTACCATCAGTCCATAAGTGTAGACTTTTATCTACACCCTCATCAATGTTTGTTCTCTTTTGATTTTTTTGATAGTAGCCATTCTAACTGGAGTGAAGTGATATCTCATTGTAGTTTTGATTTGCATCTCCCTGATTAGTAATGCTGGGCACTTTTTCATAAAACAACTGTTGACCATTTGTATGTCTTCTTTTGAGAAATGTCTGTTCAGGTCTTTTGCCCATTTTAAAATTGAGTTAGTTGAATTTTTATTGTTGAGCTGTTTGAATTCCTTGTATGTTTTGGATATTAGCATTTTATTAGATGTATAGTTTGCAAATATAATCGCCCATTCTGTAGGTTATCTTTGCTCTGTTGTTGGGTTCCTTTGCCATACAGAAGCATTTTAATTTGATGTCATCCAACTTGTCTACATTTGCTTTTGTTGCCTGTACTTTTGAGGTTTTATATAAAAAAAGTCATTGCCTATACCAATGTCATGGAGTTTTCCATGTTTTTCTCCTAATAGTTTCAGCTTTTACATTTAACTTTTCAATCTATTATGAGTTTTGTTGTATGTTGTCATAGGTAAGGGCCTAGTTTCATTCTTCTGCATGTAATATCCAGTTTTCTCAGCACCATTTGTTGGAGGCCAGTCTTTCCTCATTTTGTGTACTTGGCACCTTTGTAAAAAATCAGTTGGCTGTAAATGTGAAGATTTATTTCTGGGCACTTTGTTCTGTTCCATTGGTCTGTGTGTCTGTTTTTATGCCAGTACCGTGCTGTTTTGGTTACTATATAGCTTTGTAGTATGTTTTGAAGTCAGGTAGTGTGATGCTTCCAGTTTTGCTCTTTTTGGTTAAGATTTGCTTTGGCTATTTGGAGACTTTTGGGATTCCATATACATTTGTGGATTTTTTTTCTATTTCTGTGAAAAACGTCATTGGACTTTTGATAGGAATTGAATCTGTAGATCATTTTGGGTAGTATGGACATTTTAACAACATTAATTCTTTCAATCCATAAGCAAGGAATAATTTTCAATTTTTTTTGTGTGTTGTTCCATTTCTTTCATCAACATTTTAGGCTTAATTGTGGAGATCCTTAGCTTCCTTGATTAAATTCACTTCTAGATATTTTTGTAGTTATTGTAAAAAAGATAGCTTTTTCAGTAAATTTGCTATTGGCATGTAGAAATACTACTGATTTTTGTATGTTGATTTTATATCATGAATCTTTGCTGAATTTGTTTATTAGTTCTAACAGTTTTTTTGTAAGAGTCTTTGAGGTTTCTATACAAAAGATTATGTCATCTAGAAACAGAGACAACCTCTTTTCCAATTTGGTTACCTTTATTCCTCTTGCCTAGTTGCTTTGACCTCCAGCACTATGTTGAATATAAGTGGTGAAAGTGAGCATCTTTATCTTTTTCCAGATCTTAGAGAGAAAGTTTCCAGCTTTTCCCCATTCAGCATGATGTTAGATTTGGGTTTGTTACACATAACCTTTATTATGTTCCTTCTATACCTAATTTGTTGAGAGTTTTTGTCATGAAGGGGTGTTGAATTTTATTGTGTTTTTCCTGCATCTATTGAGATGATAATATGGTTTTGTCCTTCATTCTTTTAATGTGATGTACTATGTTTATTCATTTGTATATGTTGAACCATCCTTGCATCTCAGGGATGAATCCCACTTGATAATGGTGAATAATCTTTGCGATGTGCTGTTAGATTTGGCTTGTTAGTATTTTGTTGAGGATTTTTGACTTTATGTTCATTAGAGATATTGGCCTGTAGTTTTCTTTTTTTTGTCATGTTCTTGTCTGGTTTTGGTATTACAGTAATGCTAACCTCTTCAAATGAGTTTGGAAGAATTCTTTCCCCTTCAAATTTTTGGAGTAATTTGAGCAGAATTGGTATTAGTTCTTCTTTAAATGTTTGGTAGAATGTAGTAATGAAGCCAACAGGTTCTGGGCTTTTTTTTGATAGGAGGCTTTTTATTACTGATTCAATTTTGATACTCATTATTGGTCTGTTCGGATGTTCTCTTTCTTTGTGGTTCAATCTTGGTAGATGGTATGTGTCTGGGAATTTATCAGTTTCTTCTAAGTTTTCCAATTGGTTTGCATCTAGTTGTTCATAAGAGTCTTTAATTATCTTTTGTATTTCTGTGATGTCAGTTTTAATTATTTCTTTTTTGTCTCTTATTTTATTTATTTGTGTCTTTTTTTCTTAGTCTGCTTAAAGGTTTGTTGATTTTGTCTATCTTTCAAAAAACCAGTTCTTTATTCTGTTGATTTTTTTTGTATTTTTTAGTCTCTATTTCATTTATTTCTGCTCGGAACTTTATTACTTCTTTCCTTCTACTTGTTTTGGGTTTGGTTTTTCTTGTTTTTCTAGTTCCTTGGGTTGTAATGTTAAGTTGTTTATTTGAGATCTATTTTTTTTGTAGGCATTAATTGCTATAAACCTCCCTATTCACACTGCTTTTGCTGCATCTCGTAAGTTTTGGTATGTTGTTTCCATTATCATTTATCTCAAGAAATTTTAAATTGTGTTGCTTAACTTCTTCACTGACCCATTGGTCATTCAGGAGCATGTGATTTAATTTCCATTTATTCGTATAGTTTCTTAAGTTCTTCTTGTTATTGATTTCTAGTTCTATTGCATTGTGGTCAAAAGACACTTGATATGATTTCAATTTTTGAAAATTTACTGAGACTTGTTTTTTGACCTACCATGTGGTATAGCCTGGAGAATGTTCCATGTGTGATTGAAAAGAATGTTCCTTGTGCTGTGTCTTCTGCAGTTACTTGGTGAAATGTGCTGTAGAGATCTGTTAGGTTGATTTGCTCTAGGGTGCAGTTTCAATTCCATTGTTTCTGTTTGTTTTTGTGTTGGATGATATGTTATTGCCGAAAGTGAGGTGTTATAGTTTCCTAATTACTGTTGGATTAGAGTCTGTTATTTTCTTTTAGGTCTATTAATATTTGCTTTGTATGTTTAAGTGTTTTGATGTCAGGTGCATAGATAAAAGACTAGCTTCATATGTGAATCCAGCACTCTCCACACTATGGCACAGTGTGAGTTTGCAAGGATTTCTCAACAACCCCTGGCAAGACAGGGAGGCTGCAGTTGGAGCAACTCTGGCAGATCCTCTCAAGAAGAAAATACAGGGAAGAATGCCCTTTTGGCATCCTTCTTGGCCACATTTTGGCTGCCAGATACATCAACATACTGCACACAAGCTTCAGGATGGGATCCACTGCTTTCCAACCATTTTAGTTTTGATTAGTACAGAACTGAGAAAGTCTGTGCAAGGACTGCTTTTTATTTCTGACAGACTCTTCTCATAGTCTCTTTTCTCTTTAGCCATCGGTTATCATAGTTGTGGTTTTGGCCCATTATCTGTGTACCTTTCTTTTCTCACTTTAAAATATTCTGTTCAAAACAACTAGAAATTTGACTACAAAAATCACTAGTATTTTAATATATGTGGATTCTTGGCTGTGATGAGCTCATTGCTCTGTTTTCCAAGCTGAGGTGCTTATGTATAGACGAGGCTTGTCCACTTATTTAACTCATTTCACACCCTAAGTGTGAGAGGCCATTTGTAGTTGGTGGTGATTTTCCTAGAACCAGAGAAAAAGTTTGTTGGAAAGTGGAAATTGCCCACTCTGGAAAACTATTTCTTGAAGATTAGGAAGGGAAAGCATGTATTCTTCACAGGCTGTTGGATGGCCATTTAAAGAGTGATGTTTGTAACTCTTGATGTGCTCTACAGATTCATGTACAGGAAAAATTGCCTTACTCGAATAGGGAGAAGGGTCTTCTGCTGTATAGGGCTGTGCATGGTGTACTCTCTGCATCTCTAGTGTGGGCCTTTCAACAGAGAATTGATGTCAAGGGCTTCCTCCCAAGATTTCCAACTCTTTTCTTCCCTTTTCCATACTTAAACCTGTAAGATACTGGATTTGAAAAACCACCAGAGATGTTTATACTCAGTTTCTTAACCAGTTGAAATCTCCCTCCATGTAATTTCTATCTGGTTGTCTTGGTTCTTTGCTTTGCATGGAGAGAGGCAAATGGTCTGTCTTAGTTAATTTGGGCTGCTGTAATAAACTCCCATAGACTGGGTGGCTTATAACCAGCTGATATTTATTTCTCCCAGTTCTGGAAGCTGGGAAGTCCAAATTAAGACACTGGCAGATTCAGCGTCTGGTGAGGGCCCACTTCCTGGTTCATAGAGGACCATCTTGTTGCATCCTCACATAGATTGCACTGTTGCATCCTTAGGTAGTCTGCCAGGCCTCTCTTATAAAAGCACTAATCCTATTCATGAAGGCTCCATCTCTATAACCTAGTCACCTCCTAAAGTCGTCACCTCCTAATAACATCACCTTGGCTGTTAGGATTTTGACATAAGCACTTTGGGAAGACACAGTCATTTAGTCCATAGTATGATGCTTCTTCATTGCCAGTTTTCCAGACATAGGAATAGAGAAATCATGTCCTCTAACGTCCTCTACAGGTGTTGCCTAACCAGTGAGGATGAAACAAGGATCACTTCTCATTGCTGTTTCATCAGGTAATAGCTTTTGCATTAGTGACATCAGGTATTGATTCCCTCTTATTGAGTAGTTTATTGAAACTTTAAAGGTCTTCTTTCAATTGATAATACTATCTCCTAGCTTTTCCGTGATGCTTTACAGTTTACAAAGTATTTTCACATGTCTCATCTGGCATCAAAAATAATTCTGATGCAAGCAGTGAAGATGATAGTGTATGCATCTTATTGACAAGGAAGCTAAGCACCAGAGAACTTTGGCGGCCAGGGCCATACCACCACCACGTCCAGTGCTCAAAGATCAGGTAGTTCCTAAACTTCTGTATTATTATTATTTTTTCATCAGGAATCCATTTTGGGAAACTGTTGTCCAAGTCAGGTCCCCCTAAGTTGTACTCGTGCAGTTGATTTGCTGGAACTAAATGAATCCTGTTAGATTTTAATGACAACAATTTTGTAATGCAATAAAATGAAGGAAACAAGTCTGTGTTTTCCAGAACCAATTTAAAATTTACTTTAGAGAACAACATTTGTCCAGCTCCAGTCTTCTTTTTTGTACTATTTCTTGAAATCACAACTACATAGATTTGTTCTTTCCTCTTTTAAAAAAATCCAGATTTTAAATTAATTAATTAATTAATTAATCCACATTAATTAATTAGCTAATTAATTAATTAGATTATTATTTTTTGAGACAAGGTCTCTCTCTGTTGCCCAGCTTGTGTGCATTGATGTGACCATGGCTCACTGCAGCCTCAGCCTCCAGAGTAGCTGGGACTACAGGCACATACCACCATGCTAATTTTTAAATTTTATTTTTGTAGAGACGGGATCTCGCTATTTTGCCAGGGCTGGTCTCAAACACTTGGCATCAAAGAATCCTCTCGCTTCAGTCTCCCAAGCTGCTGGGGTTGTAGGTGTGAGCCACTGTGCCTGGCCCACATTAATCTGTTCAAATAACTGATTTATTCATTTCAGTTTCCTTACTTCTTTTGCATTTCTAGTTTTTCCTACCTCTGTGTGTTCTACCTTTCTGAGTTTAAAGGCATAATCTGCATTAAAATGCATCAGCCTTGATTCATCTTTTTCCAGATGCCCTGTACACCCACAGAGATTTTCGCTCTTGTTTCTCTAGTTTCCTCCCTCATTCCAATCCCCCTCCCCATGTTTCTACTACCAAATTCATGGCTTTTTATACATGCGTGTGACTTCTTTCCATAGAGTGTACAACTTACAACACTTGACTCTATTCAGATCTGACAGTATGCAAGCTAGATTAGAATAAAAACATATGTTCGCATGAAGAGGTTGCAGCCTCGAGGATTTTAGAGTGATTACTATAGGATTGCAGACGTCTGTTATTAGATGAAAGTTAGGTAAGTTAATTGTATATTTTAAGTCTCATTTTGAAAATAATTTATTTGATGTCATTTGAAAAAACTTGAACACAAAAAAAATGATCTGAGAAGATAAATGACATGTTTACAAGTTGATTCGTAGGAAAAATATCTATTTGCGGTGGATCTTGAAGGCCAAAAGTATGTAGTTTCAGATGTTTGGATTTAAACTCTGGATTCAAAGTTGGGACAAAACTGAAAGCCTTTGAAGTTTGTATGGTTTTGGCTCCAGAAACGTTAAGTTTTGCAAAGTCTATGGTTTTTCTCTTATCTCCGCTAACGTCCACACTTGTTACAATGAGAGGAGAGAAGAATTTTATCTTCGTACCTAGGCTGCCAAATACTTTTTAAGAAAAATATAAATTTCTCAGGAAATAATGCTTTTAAGTTAAGAGAAAATATTTTGCAAATATTTTTACCAAAAGTTGATGACACCAAAATTTACATAGATAAATGTCTTCATACCAACACTCAAGATGTGTGGTTACATAAAATACCTTGACTAAGTTCTCATGTAGATTATTATATTCCTTTTAGATTAATCTGAGCAGTTTCTTGCTTAATGTATTGTTTAATGTGTCTGATAAATGGCGAAAAGATCTTAAAATCAAAGTATGTGTTGTCATTTTATTATAAATATAATCTATTATATATAAACTTTACAAGGTAGGTGTCATTCAATTAACCAACTTAAATGCTTAGCTTTTTCCCTAGAGTAATCAGAGTAAGTGTTGGGGCAGGGCTTCAATCTGTGCCCCTTTTCGTTGTTAAGGAGTCTGCATTTTCACACTGCAAAGGATTTAATTCTCTGAAGTATTTGTGTCGGGTATCTCTACTTTGAGCTTACAACAGACTTGACATCTCTATTAAGAAAGGAAGTCAAAATACAGCACATGGAAAACAATTGATGATGGAGAATAGCAAGTGAAGAAAAAGAGGCCACAGTCTGAGTTCTTATGAACACAATGTGTTCTTATCAAACACATTTGCAGAATGTCCATGACTCAATTTTTGGAGGTTTGGTTGCTATCTTTGCTTGCCTTGCTCCGGGTAGAGACTGTAGGCTCTTCTAAGCTAAGGGAGAAGGGAGAATGTGGGTTCTGACAGCCCCGAAGCCAGCAAGCAGCCTTTATATTCGGGTGTACAGCTTGCACTCTGAGTTCTTATTAGAGGACGTGTGTAATATATATATTTTTTCTCTCATAAATTTATATTTTCCTTTCCAGGAGAAAAGCAAAACTGCCACAGTGATGTGCACATAGAAGAAAAACATCGTTTGAATACTGAATTTTTCTCGTGGAGGCCGTTGGTTATTCATCTTGACTTGACACTTGACTAGCTTGCAAACCTCTGCTTTTTTGTAATTCGATTAATGATTCAGATTCCCTCCAGCCCTTCTCTCTCCTTCACCCCCTGTTTCTGATTGCTATTGATTGCTTTCTGCCTATTGCATTGGAACAGTATCCAATGGGACTTTCCAATTTGATGTGGAGCCTGAGCAGGCATGCTTCCAGAACTTTCCTCCGTGTGTCCCCGACTCTCTCTGGTTCCTCTCTCCCACCCTAACTCTCTTCTTTAGTATTACCCAGATTTGTATTTACAGAAGCTCACAGGCTGTTCTGCAAACTGTGTCTCTGCTGCCTCACTCCTTTATCATAGCAACTACCGCCACACTATTTTGTTAAAACGATGCTTGGAAGCCAGGCCACTCGAGTGTGCAGTAAGTTGAATTGCAACTGCTCCCTGCTGTTCTTGTGATAGATAGTACCATAAAATGGATGTGATGTGGTTATTAGGCTGTGATTCGGTTCATACTGAGCTGTATTGATTGGTGTTGGTTCAGTGCTTGCTATACATTTTATCAATTGACCTTCTAGATTGTATCCTGCCTTTGCTTCTTTTACTTCTAATTCTACTTTATCTCCTGTTTTGTGACTCCTAATTTTCTTTTGACTGATTTCTCATAATATTTCTTTAGTTTTCTATTACTCAGAAAGACTTGTCTAATGAAACCATATTTTCCCTCTCACCATGCTTATTTACTTATTTATTTATGTAGCTGGGTTGGCCTTTGTTATTCTGGGATACCATTTCTGTCCTTTGAGTTTCCAAGTTTTAAAGTATTTCTGACTGCACACAGGACTTTTCCTGAAACTTTCCAGTCCCACTTGCTGGCAGAGCTCAGCAGAGGGCGATTTGATTGCATAGGCTCAAAGTCCTATTTGCAGTTATTCTCCATGACAAGCAGTCAGTCAGCCTTCTTTTGCCCTAGTGCCATCTTTTCATTTTGAAGTTCTTTCTTTCTTATATATATATTTTTTTCTTAGTGAGGGTTCTGGGGATTTCTTCAGGTGTTTGTATAAAAATATTAGATAATTAAGCAAAGGTAGATATGGAAAGTAGGAACCTTGGCTGCAGAGAGGGGAGACACGAAGAGAAAGGGGGTAGAAGATGGAAAATGGAAGAGAAAAAGGAGGGGAAATGTCAAGGGAAGAGGAGCGAGCAAAGCTGTTTGAGAGAGTGGGGAACAAAACAGATGTGATCCGTGTGTAGGAGGCTGGATAGAGTTATTTTTGGAATATATATATATATATATATATATATATGAAGATAAAGGGACAAGAGTGAAGGTAAAGCGGGGAGGGGTTGATGAAGTCAGTGCTGGGAAAGTGAGATTAACATATTTTTATAGATTGTAAACCCATTAGGGAAAGTACATGTTTAGTATACTGCTGAGCACCTTGTCAAGTACCTTATAATTAATAATAATTACAGCCATTATTTTAAAAAATCATGGAGAAAAATTTGTGTCCCTTGAGGAACAGTGTTGTGACACTGCATTACCTATGACGGGTAATTTTTCAAACACTTGATTCTTATGTTTATTGCTTTTATTTTTCATGGAGGCAGGAATTAAATAAAACATATGACCACTTGTTGCTTCTGACACCAAGCAAATATTATTTGACCATTTTGTTTGAAAGGAACTGAGATTTTTATGGCTAGTTTTTTTTTTTTTTTCCTATGAACCAGGCTGGTTGTGCAAAGTAATTTCCATCTGAATAGTTCTTAGTGGCCCAAGTGGAATTAATACATCCCTTCGAAAACCAACACCTACTTACCTGAAGTTAATTTCTAAATAATAATTTACTAGTCCCTTGTATAATTTACTAGATACTAGTTCCTTGTATCAACCACAACAAAGTGGGTAAGGAGTGATGTTATGAAGCCAAAGGGTTTTCTGCTCCCAAGGAAGCACTTAAAAACAAAACAAAACAAAAAAACCTCGTTAGTATTTATTTATTTATTTTAAAATTTCCAACTTTTACTTTAAGTTCAGGGTACATCTGCAGGATGGGCAGGTTTGTTGCATAGGTAAACATGTGCCATGGTGATTTGCTGCACAGATCATCCAATCACTTAGGTGTTAAGCCCAGCATCCATTAGCTATTCTTCCTGATCCTCTCCCTCCTCCCACTCCCCACCCTCCAACAGACCCCAGTGTGTGTTGTTCCCCTCCATGTGTTCTCATCATTTAGCTCCTACTTATAAGTGAGAACATGTGGTATTTGATTTTCTGTGCCTACGATAGTTTGCTAAAGATAATGGCCTGCAGTTCCATCCCTGCAAAGGACATGATCTTGTTCCTTTTTATGGTTGCATAGTATTCTGTGGTGTATATGTACCACATTTTCTTTATCCAGTCTATCAATGATGGACACTTATGTTGATTCCATGTCTTTGCTATTGTGAATAGGGCTGCAATGGACATATGCGAGAAGCACTTAAAAAAAAAAAAGACAAAGTCCAGGAATAAGGCAACATCTCCTGTGTCTTTATCATAACACATGTATGCACAAAGCTGCTTTTCAATGACCAGCCCACTCCATGTGTGAAAACATGTGTCACTTTATGTTCCTTCATAATGTGCCTGTAAAATGGTTAAGGAAGAGTCTCTGCTTTATCAACTGAGAGACATTTTAACCTCCTGTTTCACTGACTGTTCCATATCAAGGGACTCAAATGAGGAGCTGGGACACCAATGGATGGCCCAGATATTTCTAGTGTTTTTTTGAAATTGGAGCTATCCTTGGGCTTTGCAAGCAAAGGACACCTCAGTGCACTCCTACTTGGTTTAAGGTCAGCTACAAGGGACTTTCTTTACCTGGGCCTTTGACCAGCCATGCATTTGACACTCTCCTTTTCATTCCATGAGCATGGAGGTAATGACTCATTTTCCCTGTCTTCTTTCAATTAACACCCCATGAAAAGAATGGCGTGGCATCAACTTTCTTCCCATTCTCCTCCAAGTTTGCTTGTAATTGGACTGGATCATTGTATACTTTTGTCAAATTGAAGAACTTGTTTATGCTTTTAAAACAATCCTCTTTTATTATTTACCACAATGATCTCTTTTGCCCTTGAAACTGAAGGCAAACAGCCTTTCTTAATGTGTCAGAACATAGATGCCATCTTGGTGAACTTGATAATTTGTCATCAGGTCTGGCTTGTGGAGGGCTGAGGCCTAGCAAAAAAAATAGTTTGAAGCATCTAAGTTGTGTGTCCTCCAGCAAAACTCCCTGGAAAGGACCGGATTACAGAACTGCTGGATCTTGGGGAGGTACCAAAGGATTTATCATAACACTCAATGAGGAACTGCAAGCTTACAAAAGGGCCTTGTTTACACCCTGTCTGGGGACGGGGGATTTGTAGACTACTGTGGAGGGTTGGAGGACATTTATGCATAAAACCCACCATGGTTTTCATTCCTCAAACTGCTGTTGAAACTCCGTGTTCAGCAAATAGAGTCATTCCTGCTAATAACCCTTGGGGTGCAGCTCAAGACTAACCTCCATTGTCTTCATTCAAACCTATCTGAGGATGTACAGGCAAAGAAATCTTCTGGTTACTCATTTTAACTACACTCAAGTTAATCTTGCTGAGAATTCTGGAACTAGCCCACCACGTGACTTCTTTCTTGCCTTTATGGCTGAAGTCCTCAGGTTCATGTGTGAGTGCAAAACTGAGAATTATACAGACCAGGGTGTATTATATTCTCAAATTGCTTCTTTATATTTCACTTAGATTTTCTAGTTGGGCACCATGGTAATTGAAATGGGGTTTGTTCAAAGTTATTTTGTGATAATGAGGGAATGCTCGTGAAGGCCTGATTGTTGCTTTCTTTATAGTTGGTTCCACATCCCAAAATATTAGAATCCTTGGAAGAAAAATAGTCAAAACACAAATAAAAGAGATTTATACTTTAGTAGTATGAATATAATGCTGCTTGGTACACTTTTACTTCTCAAAACTATCTGTTTATTTTTAAATAAGTGATAACACTATTACTAGTTAATGCATTTTTATTGCTGAGGTAAATAATTCCTTAAAATGTGATGGGAGTACTGCTATGAGTTATTCTCATGCCAAATATGATATCACAATACTGACGTGATAAGTTGGAATCCCTACTAAGGAAGTTGATACAATTTTGTAAGGAAAAGACACAGACAATGGGCCTCTGCATCCTTTCCAGATCTGCATTCTGAGGCTCAAGCCAGAACCATCATTTGTAGGTCTGAGACAGAGTCAATAGTAGGATTCAATATAATTCCTTGAAGTCAGTGTATACTGACATTGCATAAGATGTCCTGTTGGTAGCTGAAATTGCTGTTTAAGATCTGATTTCACTCCATGTTGTGATGGCTGAAACATTCATAGAGAAGAACCTTAGCTGTTTAAAAATAACAGTTTTCCCGGGACTTACAGTGGAGTTTCTTAGGCTTTTCTGTAGAAAAAGTGTAACAATGCTTCTCACACTGTTTTTGACTTTAAGAAATTATCACTATAGTATAAAATATTGAGATGATTAATTTTGTGTTAACTTAGCTAGGCCACAGTGCCTAGATATTTGGTTAAACATTATTCTGGAACTTACTGTGAAGGTGCTTTTTTGGATGGAATTAACATTTAAATTAAGTAGACTTTGAGTGAAGCAGATTGTCCTCAAAATGTGGGTAGGTCTCATCCAATCAATTGAAGGCCTCATTAGAAAAATATTTACCTTCCTGGAAGAAGAGGGAGTTTTGCCAGCAGACTGTCTTTGAACTTGGACTGAGTACTCCTCTGGGTCTCCAGCCTACTGGCCCACCCTGCAGATTTTGGATTTGCATCTCCACGATTGTGTGATCCAGTTTTAAAAATATCCCCTCTCTCCATACACATATATGTGTACACATATATACACATGTATATCTTGTCGATTCTGTTTCTCTGAAGAAAGTCTGACTACTAATACAGGTATTATCAGAATTAAAAAGGAGCTCAAAGTCATCTAGCCTAATGCTCTTCTTTTTAATGATGAGGAAAAGAGATATTCAGAGAAACAAGTGAATTTACCTAAATTACCCAGCTAAGGAGTTACACTTCCCATATATCATATTTATTGCACATATAAGTAAGCAGCAACTTCTCTTCTTTGAGCAACAATACTCAAAGCAGAGAGAATATATATGTATAGGTGACTGTCTAAAATTTTTATATAAAGATTGCTGTTAGTGGGTAGATTAGATGAGTGATCAAATATGGCTTACTCTAGTGCTGTTTGTCCACCATTGAATTTAGCACAGTTATCATTGGTTGCCCTTGAAGAAAAGCAAAAATTTAGAAAAAGTTAACCTGCATTAAACTCTGACCTAGTTCAGAAATGCCTTCGATAAAATTTAACAAAACAATTACTTCAAGCATGTATCTGAGGGAACTGGCTTCATTTCAATTTATTTAGGGTTCTTGAAGCACTTTTAAAAATATGCCTTAAAATCCCATTTCAATTATCTTTAATAAGATCAACTTGTCTGATATAGGTGCAATATGAGAGGCAGAGCAAAAAGTACTTCCCTTTTCAAATAATTCTTTCTAAAACAATTACGGTCCATTTTTTTAAAACCACCTCAGGGTGGTAAGTCATGTTTGTCATTTTTAACTTTCTTCTGTCTTAGGAAGAACTCAAATGGAATATCTCTTGGCTCCAAAATGATTTCTATAATGAATATCTGATGGTAGGAACTTGCTAATAACACTATGATAAAAAGGCAGTATTTTTGTCCCAATCTCAAGGATATATTCCTGGGAGTAACTTGAGAGCATTTTTGTACATGATTATTATTATTATTACTTTTTATTTTGTAATAACTTTAGATGCACAAAATGGTTAGAAATATAGTGCAAAGAATTCCCTTAAACCCTGCATTCAGGAGGGATACCAGTGTTACAATATTTTTCCATATTTGCTTTATCTCTCTCTCTCTCTCTCTCTCTGTGTGATTTTTTTCTGAACTGGTTAAGAGTAAGTTGCAGACATAAAGATCTTTTTATCACTAAACATTTCAGTGTGTATTTCCTAAAATAAAGACATTCTCTTAAATAACAATAGTATAATGATCAAAATCAGGAAATTAAGCTTGATGTAGTAATATTATCTAACATACAGAGCTTATTCAATTTCATCAGTTGTCCCACTAATGTCCTTTATGGCAAAAGAAAAATAATTTTGGCTCAGGAGGCAGATTGGGTTTTAAACTTTAAAAATGATAAAAGTCAATGGTTAAAGGTTTGGGTGGAAATTAACCATCTTCCTTCTCCTCAACTCCAGTTCTACCCACCCCCCCAATGAATCAGGGTCAACATTTATGTATTCTTTGGTATTACCCATAGTCATACTCCTACACACATGTAAAGTGTATTTGTTTCTTTTTGAGTTTGTGAAAAATAAGAAATTTACCACAAACATTAATGCATCATGGCTTTTTCATTTAGTTGCACATTAGGAACATCCTTTGAGAGAAACAGATCTATGTAACCCTGTTTTATTTGTTTTTAAAGGTCTTTTAGATCAAAGTAATATACACATATTGTTAAAGACAAATGTCATTAAAGGCTTATAATGAAGAACACTGGTATCCTTCTCCACCAGTCTCACTTCTAATAGAAAAATAGTTTTAATTATTTTGTTTATATCAATTTTGCTTATATTTTGATATATATTTATATCAATTTTCTTTATATTTTGTTTGTATCAAAGTAATTGAAACTGTATTATAAATGATATTCTTGTACTACTATTGCTTGGGTCATCATTTTTAGAGGTATTTTATCCACTTCTTTCTATAGTACATGAGAATTTGGTCTTTCTCTCTCCCCTGTCCCTCACCCTATTTGCTGCCCTTCCTTTCCAATGTAATTCTATTTCAAGTTTTTTGTTAATAATATTTTTAAGTTTACATTTTATGATTACAAAATAGCATAATATTTCATGAAGTATAACTCACTCTGAGTCACATATTAAAATCTATGTCTGAGGATTTTGTCTTCTAATACGTTTGTTTTCCTGCTGTTAAAAATTGTCTCAAATTTTTTGTTTGCTTAGTTCATATGAAACTAATTCTAATTCTCCTCTTATTCCCAACAACTTCAATACAATTATCAGGTGAATGGTTAGATCCTTATTTTTCCTCTTTTGGGCTCCTCAATTCACTTGCTTCCAACTGGACAGCTTTCTTCCAGGCATCCTGCACAACTGCTGTCCTGGGACTTCCTTTTGCCTTCATTCAGGAGATTCTCTCATCCTTATCCTTCTCACCTCTCTCTTTCTGTGCAAAATGGTTGGATGACTGGTAAAAAAAAGAAATCACTGTTTATCTCCTCTGTAAAGTTCTAATTAATGTGAAAAAGGCTCCTAAGCTGTAGCAAATTTGGTGTGCTTTGTGTGTCTTCTGTATGGTTTTGTCATAAAGAGGAGTACGTTAGGATAGAACATGGGCTTCGGACACCATAAGCTCACTATTCAAGATGGCCCAGCAAGCTGGTCAGTAACAAATTTTAATGCAGGTACCTGAAACAAACAAAAAACTGGATGAGGTTTCCATCTTGTTTTATGTCCTTGGGAATTTGACCTCGTAACCCTGTGGCAGTACTTTCTCTTGGTCTCTGCCATCTAGGGAACAGGAATTGGGGGGTTCATGTCATAGTTAGCCCTAAAAATTATTGAACAATTAAAAGCCTTTGTGACTACACCACTGTACTCCAGCCTGTGCAACAGAGCAAGATCTTATCTTTATTAAAAAGAAAGAGGCCGGGTACGGTGGCTCATACCCCTAATCCCAGCACTTTGGGAGGCCGAGGCAGGCACATCACTTGAGGTCAGGAGTTCAAGAACAGCCTGGCTAATATGGTGAAACCCATCTCTACTAAAAATACAAAATTTAGTTGGGCATGGTGGTGCATGCCTGTAATCCCAGCAACTCTAGTGGCTGAGGCAGGAGAGAATCACTTGAACCCAGGAGGCGGAGGTTGCAATGAGCCGAGATTGCTCTACTGCACCCCAGCCTGGGTGAAAGAACGAGACTAAATCTCAAAAAAAAAAAAAAAAAAAAAAAAAAAAAGCTTTTGTGAGCTCAAATTTAACTGCTCTAGAATCCTTCTAGGCAGAGCAATGGAAACTGCCCAGTGTTGTAGTTTAGTAGCTAAGGCTTTGTCTTTTCACAGTGGTAGCCCGGGTTCAGTCTTGGCTTAGGGAGTGAGTCCTTTTTGGTGATATTTGCATGACCTTTACCATTTGTTGAATCCCCTCCCCTCCATGAATAGTCTTGAATTTTCCTTTCTTTCAGCACCTAGAAGGTTACCTTTGGTAAAATTCAAAAGCCAGAAATATTGGCCATTTGGCCTAGCTAAAGTCAGGTAATAAGAGGATTTAAAAGGACTTTTAGAATACTATGGTTAAAAGCAGATAGATCCCTCTCAAAATTTAAGGCTCTGTTTTGTTTTACATTGCATTATCTGACAATTTTTGACTTTTGGGGCTATCAGAAATTACTTTGCATTATGAGAAAGCTTTGGTGTATAATATATAATTTTGGGGATAGCCAATGGCCGTTAGGGGGGAATACTCAACTCTTTGCACCTTTGAATCGGAGAAGCATGCTCTTGGCCACCTAGAAAGTATGGAAATGTTGCTACCCACACTGAGATAAGACTCCCATGGGGCATGGGTTGATCACAGAATGGGCTGATTGGCTTTGGGTTGCTTTGTAATAAAATGCATGATAAAAGCATTGCATTGTCTTCTCCCATAGCATTTCCTCTTTTTGGGAATCCAGGATGTGGTATAAAAGTGGGACCCTTAATTTGGGAGATCTGTTTTTGCTTTCCAGCTGTGCCTGCTTATTAGGCTATAGAAACTGCATGATTTCCTGGTTCTGTTCCTCCAAGGGTACCACCCTAAAGCCAGTAATCCAATTAAGAAACTGGCAAATCAAAAATCTTACAACTACTGGTTCTTCTGTCTGTCTGTGTATTTATATGTGTGTGCCGTGTGTGTGATGTTTAATATAAAAAAGCTCTGATTAATTGGCTTAAAAATAATAGGTGCTTAAATCAAATATTGTCAGAAAAGTAAAAAGTATGACGCCTTTTAGTTCATGTGACTTTAGTGATCTTTGGAAAATAACAGCAGTTTTAAAGATTATTGGTAAAATAAAGATATTTGGTCTAAATTATGCAGGTCAGGTATTAGGTTTACTCAATGCTTTAATGTCATAAACTGCTTCTTTGGCTTTTGAAAATTGTTCAGCTTGTCTGCTTTACAGCTAGGTAAGACCTGGGGACATGTGGAGTTAGCCATTAGCCGTACCCCTAGCTATACTGGAAAGAGTCAGACTTTACCTGCACTTCTGCCTGGTGTCCTAGGCTCCAAACCTAGTACATAATTAAAATCGCTTACTAACCATTTTTTCACTAAAAATTGCTAAGAGTTAATAGTGTAGCATGTAATTGAGACTACTGAAGAAACAGTTTTACGTGCAAGGTGTGTAAGGGAAGTGAAGTGTGTTTTTGGTGAAAGAGTATAAGAAGGTAGGTTAATGCAGATTTTTTTTGACCTAGATTAAAGGGTTAAAGGATTGCTTTTTGTTGGGATAAAGCTGAAGGTTTGAGCAAGTTAACGGAAGGTTTGTGAAAATTGATCTTGTAAAAGAAATTCTGTGTGTAAACACACTGGCTAACATTAAAGGTGTATTATTCAGTATTTTTTATAAATTGAACATTGGAACAAAAACACAACAGGGTTTTCTTAGGGCACTGACTTGCTCTTTAACAAGAATTTGTCAAGGGTTATAAAAGATTTATAAGAATCTCACCTTTTGATCAAACTGATTAAAGCTGAATAGATTTGTCTATAATGTTTTATTAGAAATTGGGATTGACATTAATAGTACCCCAATACAAGGGTGAAATTTGACTTTCTCTCTTGAATAAGATTTTCATGTAATATTAAGTGATCATAAAAATTTTTGTTTGCCTTTTAAATAAACTACCAAAAATAAGAAGGAAAAGACAAGAGACATTGTTTGGAAAACTAAGTCTTCCTTCTATCAATGAGTAAAGGTTTTTGCCTTTTTAAAATTTTTGAGTCATCACTTTGGCTAAATGAATGACTTATGGTGACCTGGAATTCTATTTGATAATATCAAGTGTTTTAAACCTTTAACATATTTAATGGGCTTCCAAAAATAAAATTTCAGCTTCAACATTGTCTTTTCTAACCTCTAACCTTAAGATGCTACAAAGGGCTCCTAAAGCATTCAGAAGAGAGGTCAACAGGATTATTTGACATGTTAAATTACATGGGAAGCATTGCCAAAATAAAAAGTAATGTTTAACGTTTAACAGGGTATCCCTGTTCTAATACAGATATTCAGGACCTATACTTGACACTTGAACAAATAGAACTAACAAACATCTACAAAATCCTCCACCTAATAACAATAGAATGTACATTCTTCTCATTTGCACATGGCACATACTCTAAAATTGATGACCTGCTCAGCCATAAAGCAATTCTCAACAAATTTAAAAAAATCTGAAATTATACCAGCCATAATCTTGGACCACAGAGAAAAAGAAAATCAAGACTAAGAAGATCTTTCAAAACCTTACAATTACATGGAAATTATACAATCTGCTCCTGAATGACTTCTGGGTAAATAATCAAATTAAGGCAGAAATCAAGAAATTCTCTGAAACTAATGAGAACAAAGATACAACTTACCAGAATCTCTGTGACACAGCTAAAGCAGTGTTAATAAGAAAGCATATAATGCTAAATGCCCACATCAAAAAATTAGAAATATCTCAAATTAATAACCAAACATCACACCTAGAGGAACTAAAATAAACAAGAACAAACCAATTAAAAAGCTAGGCAAAAAAACACAAACAAAAAAACAAACCAAAAAACTAAAATCAGACCTGAACTGCACAAAATTGAGACATGAATGACAATACAAACGACTAACAAAACCAGAAGTTGGCTTTTTGAAAGAATATGTGAGATTGATAGACCACTGGCTAGACTAATACAGAAATAAAGAGAGAAGATCCAAATAAACACAATCAGAAACGTAAAAGGGAAGTTTACTACCAATCCTACATAAATAAAAAAACAAAACAAGCAAACAAACAAAAAACAAACCACAAACCCAGAGACTATTGTGAACACCTCTATGCACACAGATCAGAAAACCTAGAAGAAATGGATAAATTTCTGGAATTGTAGAACCTCCTAAGATTGAACCAGGAAGAAATTGAAACTCTGAAAAGACCAATAACAAGTTCCTAAATGGAATCAGTAATAAAAAACCGACCAACCAAAAAAATCCCTGGGACAGATGTATTTATAGCCAAATTCTACCAGACATACAAAGTAGAGTTAGACCAATCCTACTGAAACTATTCCAAAAAATTGAGAAGTGGGACTCTTTTCTAACTCATCCTATGAGGGCAGCATCATTCTGATACCAAACCCTGACAGAGATACAATAAACAAAAATTCAGGCCTGGAATCCTAGCACTTTGGGAAGCTAAGGTGGGCAGATCAGGATGTTGGTCAGGTGCCGTGGTGTAATGCCCAGACCGTTTGTTCCCCAAAGAAGACCACCAGAGTCCAGAGTCAAAGCCAAGCGGCAAGGATCTTTTACTGCAAGTTTGAACTTGGTCCCTCCATTCCACAGCATACAAGAGGGCCCCGAACAATGCGAGTGCTTGCCTTTTATAGCCCGATGTAAATAGGATACGTAAAGTTACAGAGGAACAAGGGAATTCTTTTGGTTACAGCACTACAATTGGTTAACATTTTAAGTTATACATTTAGCAGTTTTCTATTGGTTCCCGCGCTTTCAGTAAAACCACGAACGGCTGTGTCCTTATCGGAGACTTTCCAGGTGGTGTTTTTCTAAAGTTGAGATATATGGTGGGATGTGTTTGTACTGGGCTCAGGAAGTTGAGAGATATATGGTGGGATGTGTTTGTACTGGGCTCAGGAAGTTGAGAGATATATGGTGGGATGTGTTTGTACTGGGCCTGTTTGTGTTGAGTCCGGGGTTGAGGAATGTGCCTGTTTTCTTTCAGTGGCTCATGCCTGTAATCCCAGCACTTTGGGAAGCCAAGGTGGGCAGATCTGAGGTCAGGAGTTCAAGATCAGCCTGGCCAACATGGCAAAACCACGTCTCTACTAAAAATACAAAATTAGCCGGGAGTGGTGGTGCATGCCTGTAATCCCAGCTACTCGGGAGGCTAAGGCAGGAGAATCATTTGAACCAGGGAGGCGGAGGTTGTGGTGAGCCAAGATTGTGCCATTGCACTCCAGCCTGGGCAACGAGAGTGAAACTCTGTCTCAAAAAAAAAAAAAAAAAAAAAAAAAAATTCAGGCCAATATCCCTAATGAACATAGATTTAAAAATCTGCAACAAAATATTAGCAGATCAACTCCAGAAGCATATCACAAAGCTAATCCACCATAGTCAAGTAGGGTTTATTCCTGGAATGCAAGGTTGATTCAACATATGTAAATCAATAAATGTGATTTCATCACATAAATAGAACTAAAAACATAAACCAATGATCATCTCAATAGATACAAAAAAGGCTTTTGATAAAATTCAACATCTCTTTATGTTAAAAAACCTCAAAAAACGAGGCATCAAAGGAACATACCTCAAACTCATAAGAATTATCTATGACAGCCCCCCCAGCCAGCATCATACTGACTGGGAAAAAGCTGGAAGCATTCCCCTTGAGAACTGAAGTAAGACAAGGACGTCCTCTCTCACTGCTGCTCTCAACATAGTACTGAAAGTCCCAGCTAGAGCAATTAGGCCATAGAAAGAAATAAATGGCATCCAAACAGGAAGAGAGTTAAGTCAAGCTACTTCTCTTTGTAGATGATATGATTCCATACCTAGAAAACTCCATAATTTCTGTCCAAAGGCTCCTAGATCTGATAAGCAACTTCAGCAAAGTTTCAGGATGCAAAAACCAATGTATAAAAATCAGTAGCATTTGTATACACCAGTAATATCCAAGCTGAGAGCCAAATCAATATTATGATCCCATTTATAGTAACCACAAAGAGAACAAAATACCTAGGAATACAACTAACCAGGGAAGCGAATGATGTCTGCAATGGGAATTACAAAACACTGCTGAAAGAATTCAGAGATGACACAAACAAATGGCAAAACATTCTGTGCTCCTAGACAGGAATAATCAATATTGTTAAAGTGGACATATCGCTTAAAACAATTTACAGATTCAAAGCCATTTCCATTGAACTACCAAGAACACTTTTCACAGAATTAGGAAAACCTATTGTAAAATTCATATAGAATAAAAAAGAAGCCTGACTAGCCAAGGCAATCCTAAGCAAAAAGAGCAGAGCTACAGGCATCACACTACCTGGCTTTACGTCCAGAGTAACCACAACAGCATGGAGTGGGTGCAAAAACAGGTACACAAACCAATGGAACAGGTTAGAGGTCCCAGAGATAAAGCTGCACACTTAAAACCATCTGATTTTTGACAAAGTTGACAATAAAAATTAATAAGGAAAGGAATCCCTTTTTAATAAGTGGTCTGGGATAACAGGCTAGCCATATGCAGAAGATTGAAAGTGGACCCCTTCCTTTCACCATATACAAAAATCAATTCAAGCTGTATTAGAGACTTAAACATAAAACTTAAAACTATGAAAGTCCTAGAAGAAAATCTAAGAAATACCATTTGGACATAGGCCCTGGCAGGGATTTTATGGTGAAGACTCTAAAAACAATTGAAACAAAAACGAAAATTGACAAGTGGGGCCTAATTAAACTAAAGAGCTTCTGCACAGCAAAATAAAGTATCAACAGAGTAAACAGGCAAGCTACAGAGTGGGAGAAAATATTTGTAAACTATGCATCTAACAAAGGTCTTATATCCAAAGTCTTTAAAGACCTTAAAGAAATCAACAAGCAAACAAATAACCACATTAAAAATGGGCAAAGTCTATGAACAGACACTTCTCAAAAGAAGATATACATGTGACCAACAAGCATATGAAAAAATGTTCAACATCACTAATCTTTAGGGAAATGCAAATCAAAACCATAATGAGATACCATCTCACAACAGTCAGAATGGCTATTATTAAAAAGTATAAAAATAACAGATGCTGGTGAGGTTGTGGAGAAAAGGAAACACTTATATACTGTTGGCGGGAATGTGCTGGTGAGGTTGTGGAGAAAAAGGAACACTTAAAAACTGTTGGTGGGAATGTGAATTAGTTCAGCTACTGTGGAAAACAGTTTGGAGATTTTTGAAGGAACATGAAACAGAACTAACATTTGATCCAGCAATACCATTACTGAGTATATACCCAAAGGAATACAAATCATTCTACCATAAAGACATATGCATATGTATGTTTATCATAGCTCTATTCACAATAGCAAAGACATGAAATCAACCTAGGTGCCCATCAACAGTGGACTGGGTAAAAGAAATGTGGTACATATATGCCATGGGATATTAATGCTATGCAGCCATGAAAAGAAACAAGATCATGTCCTTTGCAGCAACATAGATGCAACTGGAAGCCATCATCCTAAGTGAACTAATGCAGGAACAGAAAAACAAATACCACATGTTCTCATTTATAAGTGGGAGCTAAACCTTTAATACACAGGGACACTAAGAAGAGAACAATAGACACTGGCACCTACTTGAGGGTAGAGGTGGTAAGAGGGTGAGCATCAAAAAAACTATGTGTTAGGTACTATGCTCATTACCTGGGTGATGAAATAATTTGTACACCAAACCCTCAAGACACAATTTACCCACATAACAAACATGCACCTGTGCCCCCTAAACCTAAAAATAAAAGTCGACAGGAAAAAAATCATAAAATGGTACATGTATCTCCAAGAAAGTCTTAGGCAGCAACCAGACACTACTGTGCCAATATTGGTTTCTATTGCAAGGTTGGGAACACTGGCTCAAGGCAAAATTACAAAGCAAGTGAATTTATTTTTTTGTGATTGACGTCTATCTTTGTACTACCACCATGATCCAATTCCTCCTTATTCCTCACAACCCATGGACTTTATGTCACATCTCACAACAATCTCTTGATTTGCCTACTTTTTCTCAAAGTTCTCTTCATTTTATTCCTCTTCTTCCTTGCTGCAAATCAAGTGTCTGAATTACTTAAGTAGTTACTGGAAAGAGAAGGCTCATTGGCACATCAGAGTAATTCACTTTAAAATGTTAATGTGAGCACTTAGGAACTTCAAATCTTAGCCTAGTCATTGCTAGTAATATGAACATTTAAAAATCCTTCAACCTCTTTATAATCATTAGTTTCTTTATCTTTGAAATAGGATAAATTGTTATGGAAACTACATAAACTTCTTGGCACAGTGCCTGGAAGATTGGAATCATCCAAACACCATTAACAGCTGTTGCCATTACTATTGTTATCATCATTATTATCAAAGATAGGTGAGGCACACTTGCCAGAATATTTCGTATTAAGAAATATGTTAATACCAATTACAATTTACTGGAGAGAGACTCCTATATGAAATGTTCTATACTGTCTCACAGAAAATCAGGTGTCAGAAAGCTAGTTTCTGAGCATCTGTTCAAAATACTTTTTGAAGTTATGTTACTTGCTGCATTCATACCATGGGTTGTTATGTTCCCCTGACTTTAACATATTCTGTGTGTTGAAGTCTCCTTTTCCTGATAATAAGATAGCCATACTTTTTGATTTCCAGTTGTTTGGTATAACATTTTCTACTGTCTTACTGTCAGCATATGTGTTTCATATCTGTGATATGTATTTACTAATGTGTTTTGTGTAGAAAGCATATACATTTGGGGGCCTTTTTAAAATAATCTAGTCTGACAAACTCTGGCTTTTTGTTTCATTTACATTTAATCAAATATTGTTGAGTTTAAGTCTAACATTTTGCTATTTGTACTATCTACTCTTTGGTACATTGTTTCTCCTCTTTTGCTTTTTTTTTCTGGTTTCTGTGACAGAAGCAATTGTACTTCATGACTTTCTATATGTCATAGTTAGATTCCTGGCACTGGAATGAATATCTTGATTTATAAAAACTTTAATTTTTCTCAGTGATATGTAAGCCTTTTAACATCATTCAATGAATTCCTTGTTTCAAGCACTATTATATCTTAAGAAGCAAAGTTATTATTGATTTTTGATTGACTGGATTTTTCATAGTTGTTGACTAGAGAAAAATTCTCCTGTTTCTCCCGGTGTCCATTTAAAACCAATTTATCTCTTCGGAGACCCCATTTTCAGGTTGTTTCCTAGGTTTTATGCTGCAACTATTTCCTTTCCTTCCTTCCTTCCTTCCTCCCTCCCTCCCTTCCCCCTCCCTTCCTTCCTTCCTTCCCCTTCCCTTCCTCCCTCCCTTCCCCTTCCCTTCCGTCTCCCTCCCTTCCCCTTCCCTTCCGTCTCCCTCCCTCCCTCCCTCCCTTCCTTCCTTCCTTCCTTCTTTCCT